>NC_053500.1:48152433-48214933 GCF_905171775.1 Rana temporaria | reverse complement strand
CTCCGCCGCTTACCGGAGCCTTCGGCAGCGACGGAGGCGATCGGGTCTGTTCCCTGCCTGGGTATGAAGACAAGTAAGGGGAAAATGGCCCCCACCTGTCCATGTCATTGCAGGGCAGAAGCAACGTCAAAGCGTCACTTCCACCCAATGCTCTTAAAAGGACTTTTTTAAACTGCATTTTAGTCTAAATATGAGATCTGAGGTCTTTTTGACCCCCGATCTAATTTTTAAGAGGACCCGTCATGCTTTTTTCTATTACAAGGAATGCTTACATTTCTTGTAATGGGAATAAAAGTGACCCAAAATTCAACCGCAGTTTCACGAGCAAGTGCAACTTTGACGCGTGACATGTTGGGTATCGTCTTACTCGGCGTAACATTATCTTTCACAATATAAAGAAAAAAATTGGGCTAACTTTACTGGTGTCTTATTTTTTTAATTAAAAAATTGATTTGTTTCCCAAAAAATTGCACTTGTAAGACCGCTGCGCAAATACGGTGTGACAAAGTATTGCAACGGCCACCACATTATTCTCTAGGGTGTTAGAAAAAATATATAATGTTTGGGGGTTCTTTTTCTAGCAAAAAAAAAAGTTTTTAACTTGTAAACACCAAATCTCAGAGGCTCGGTCTCAGGGTTTGACAAATTTGCTTGGAATCTAGGAGCCAGCTAAAAAAGTTAGGAGGCAGGATAGCGCCCCGTCCCGCTGTGATCACGCGCAGAAGCGAATGCATACGTGAGTAGCGCCCGCCAATGAAAGCAGTGTTCAAACCACACATGTGAGGCATCGCCGCGATTGGTAGAGTGAGAGCAATAATTCTGGCCCTAGACCTCCTCTGTAACTCAAAACATGCAACCTGAAGAATTTTTTAAACATTGCCTATGGAGCTTTTAAAGGGTAAAAGTTTGTCGCCATTCCACAAGCGGACGCAATTTTGAAGCGTGACATGTTGGGTATCACTTTACTTGGTGTAACATTATCTTTCACAATATAAAAACAATTGTGCTAACTTTACTGGTGTCTTATTTTTTTTATTAAAAAAAAAGTGTATTTTTTCCCCAAAAAAAGTGTGCTTGTAAGACCGCTGCGCAAATATGGTGTGACCAGAAAGTACTGCCATTTTATTCTCTAGGGTGTTAGAATAAAAAATATATATAAAGTTTGGGGGTTCTAATTGGAGGGAAGGAGATGGCAGTGAAAACATACAGGGGAAGCTCAATTAGCATTGCTGTTGCCTTCTTATACCAACGGCCACCACAAGATGGCACCAGATCACAGAAGGAAGCATAGGCCTGCAGAAGTCCGCAAAGCCATGGCCTCAATTACCAGCCGACGCGATTGTGCAGCAGGGGAGATGGGGGCGCACGGAGACGCATGATGCCTGAGGCACCAGGTCGCTAATTCTAGTCGCAATTGCGACTTGGCGCCCGGGATTTGTCGACCCCTGCTCGGTCTGTAAGTGATTTAATATAGATGTTACCCCACCAGCATGGTATTGAATGGGGCCGGTCGCGGTCCTGCTTTTCTGGTCCATGTACATTGTAAATCTATTGCAGAGTTCTATGTCTGTTCTCCCTGAGGAAGCGGACTTTGTCCCTGCAAAACATGTCGGAGACTCTTGCATGGAACATACCATTTGAACTGTTTGGGAATGTATTTCATAACTTGTTGATCTATATAACTGCAGTTATCTTTTGACATCTATGAGATTTGAGTGTTTTGAATTTTTTTTACTTTAAGGTTAAAGCGGAGGTTCACCCTAAAAACATTTTTCTAACATTACATTGTGCTCACTTCCAACATTGACAGTATGCTGATTTTATTTTTATTATTTTTTGCTGTACATACCGTCGTATAGCTATTTTTCCCCCCTGGCTTCCGGGTAGTGGCTCCCGTGGGAGTGGGCGTTCCTATGCAGAGGCTAAGTGATTGACGTGATGACAAAAACTTCCCCCCGGCGCATAAGGCGCATCGCCAGTTTCCGAAAAAAGCCTAACGTCGGTGCGTAGGCGCCGTATAGAGCCGACTCGCAGTTCGGCTTCTTTTGGAAACTGGTGATGCGCCTTTTGCGCCGGGGGGAAGTTTTTGTCATCACGTCAATCACTTCGCCTCTGCATAGGAACGCCCACTCCCGCAGGAGCCACTACCCGTCCCGCGGGAGCCACTACCCGGAAGACGGGTGGGGATAGCTATACGACGGTATGTACCGCAAAAAAAAGAAAAAATCTGCATACTGTCAATGTGGAAGTGAGCACAATGTGATTGTTAGAAAAATGTTTTTAGGGTGAACCTCCGCTTTAAGGAGGCAAACTCCTGCTGATGGATCAGTCAGTAGCATGGCTGCACCCAAGTGTGTCCAGTAGGGATGCACCGATTATCGGTGGCCGATACATATCGGCCGAAAATAGCATTTCTGGCTCCCTGCCGAAATAAAGTTAAAATGCCGATATAAAGCTGGGTGATACCATTTTTTTTTACTAGAGGGGGGAGGCAATGTTCACAATGAATGCAGACCCACACGCTGGCCGCCAGACCTGCACATAGCGCGAGCAGCGGCAGTGGCACTGTACAAAGTGTGTGCTGACTGCTGATCGCGCTCCACCTTGTCCTCCTAGCTCCTATCTGTTGTTTGGACTCCCCCCTATGGGGGAGTCTCTTGGTTTAGTCCGGCGGCGTGAGCCGCGTGACGTCACGGCCGGAGGCGGGGAGGACTCGGAGCGCGCAGGGAGCTGTGTCGTCGGAGTATCAGGCTGAGAGACTGAGGCAATCACACTGCCTGCCTAGGAGGAACCTAGCAGTGTCCTCCACTAAAGTAAGCGCTCTAAGTTCTGTACAAAACCTGTTAGGACTAACTACTGTGTTCAATCTGTTAAATCGCTAGTTCCTGGTGTGGGGGGGGGGGGGGCAAGTGGTTAACTGAGGTGACCAGGTAAAAAAAAAAAAATGTATCTGCCATTTTTTCACAGTAGCACAGTGAGGCTGCAATTGATATTTGTTTTGGTAGTCAGATAAGGCAAGCATTGCTCAATAACACACAAACGTTTTCTTTTAAAAAAACGTTTGTGTGTTATTGAGCCATGCTTGCCTTATCTGACTACCAAAAAAAAACATTAATTGCAGCCTCACTGTGCCATCACATACAGCCACTGTGCCCATCAAACACAGCCACTTCGCCATCACATGCAGCCACTTCGCCATCACATGCAGCCACTGTGCCAACACATGCAGCCACTGTGCTAACACACGTCGCCACTGTGCCCATCAAACGCAGCCACTGTGCCCATCACATGCAGCCACTGTGCCATCACATGCAGCCACTGTGCCATCACATGCAGCCACTGTGCCATCACATGCAGCCACTGTGCCATCACATGCAGCCACTGTGCCAACACACGTCGCCACTGTGCCAACACACGTCGCCACTGTGCCATCACATGCAGCCACTGTGCCAACACATGGCGCCACTTTGCCCATCAAACGCAGCCACTGTGCCAACACACGTCGCCACTGTGCCCATCAAAACGCAGCCACTGTGCCATCAAACGCAGCCACTGTGCTATCAAACGCAGCCACTGTGCCATCACATGCAGCCACTGTGCCAACACACGTAGCCACTGTGCCCATCAAACGCAGCCACTGTGCCCATCATGTAATACATACAATTGTTGAAAAAAATATTGAAATAGGGGGAAAACAAAGAAAAGTCATTTTCGGTTTCGGTTTCGGTTTGAATTTTTTTTTTATTTCGGTTTTGTTTCGGTTCTGAAATTTCCATTTCGGTGCATCCCTAGTGTCCAGCATAGTCAAGTATCTGGAACTCCTGGGTTAGGATCCCAGTCTAAAGGTACATTCTTTTGTTTAGTAAGAAGCTTGGAATGTTTGGGACACAGCCCAAAATGGAGAGTTTTTTTTGCCTCAGACAAAATCGGTGCTATGAGAAAGCTGGTCTATGTGGTCAAGGCAAGGAACAGTTCCTTACATTTGTTTAAGTTGCTAGGGAAGGTGGTGGTTTCATTCAAAGTGGTTCAAGGCTGATATAAACATTATTCTGTCGGCCTGGAATGAGTAGATCCTAACCTAGCATTATCCAAAGAGTCTGGTCCCAGGGATACACTGGAGTTTCAGTTGGTGGTTCTTAACCAAAAGATTGGCAGAAAAAGATCCTTCATGTCCGTTACCTGGGAGGTGGCGGCTATGTAGGCTGGCCTCTAGGGATGGAGGCCAGGCCTGGAAGAGACCACTGCCCAGGGGAAGTGGTCAAGCTCCAAGTGAGCCTTTTCCGTCAGCATTCTTGAGCTACGGATAGAGCGTCTGGCTTAAGGGCCTGGACATTTAGGTTGCAGGATTGTTCTGTCAGAGTACAATCTGACAATGCCTCACTAGTGATTTACTTTGTTTACCAAGGAGGCACTAGAAGTCACGCAGCCAGAGGGAAGTAGCCCAGGTTCTGGCTTGGGCAGAAGAGATTGTGGCTTGCCTATGGACAATCTTCTTTTCAGGGAATTGGCAGGCGGTTCTCTGGAGCCCTCAACAATTGTTCCCGGGAGAATGACTTCTACACCGACTTTTTTCTGACCAAATGCCAGAGAAGGGGTACCCTGTACATAAAATGTATTGGCGTCCAGGTTCAACAAGAAGTTGGGCAGCTTTGTGTCAAGGACAAAGGATCCACTCGCATGCGGGACAGATACATTGGCGACCCTGTGGGACCAGTTGTCACTGGTTTATGCGCTCTCTCCCCCCAGTGCCGTGACTTCCGTGGCTTTTATGCAACATCGGAGAGGAACGGAAGCCGGTCTAATTGCTCCGGCATAACCCAGATGACCTTACTGTGCAGGAATCGTAGGTTGGTAGTAGAGGACCCAGGGTCCCTTACATCTTGTCCAGGCCTACTTCGCAAGGGGGTATTACATCCCGTCTTGCAAACATGGGAATTAATGGTCTGGCTGTTATAGCCTGCATTCTTGAGGATCGGGGCTTTCAGAATGAGCGACAAATTACTCTGATTCATACAGGAGAGCTGGCCTCCAGGACCATGTATCATAGGATCTGGAAGGCCCATGTTTCTGGTGTGAAACCAAGGGGTGGCATCCTTGGAAGTATGTCATAGGTAAAATTCTTGCCTTCCTACATTAGGAAAGGAGATGGAGCTAGCGTTAAGTTCCATCAAGGTTCCGATCTCTGCCTTGTCAGTATTTTCAAAGGTCGCTTGCGTCGCACTCTTTGATCCGGGCCTTTATATAAGTCCGCCAGTTATGTCGCCCTTGTGCTCGGGGGATTGAGTCTAGTTTTGTCGGCTTACAAGATCAGCACCTTGGGCCGATGCACCATATTTCCCTTCAAGGGAATTGGTGTTCTTGGTTGCGGTAGCCTCCGCAAGCGTTTCAGTATTGGCAACTTTCTTTGTATAGAGCCATACTTAATTATTCTTAAGAATAGGGTGATGTTAAATCCTCACCCAGCCTTATTTCCTAGAAGGATCTAGTTTTCATTTGAATCAAGATATATTCTTGCCTTCCTTTTTTCCAGAACCTTGTTCCGCGGAAGGAAACGTTATTGCTTTTCTCTCAATATAGATGAGAGCAGTTAAAGATCTATCTGAAGGTTTCAGATAAAGGAAACTGACGTTTTGTTGTGCTGCCAGGAGACCCTAGAAATGGGCAGGCAGTGTTCAGATCAGCTATTAAAATGGTTACACTCTCTAGTTAGAGTAAGAAAAGTCAAGGCCTATCTAAAGCGGCTGCTCAGATACGGAAAACTGATGTTGTTGCGCTACCAGGAGGCCCCAGGAAAGGGCAGGCAGCATCTAAATCAACTGTTTTCAATGTTCATTGATCAGGTTATTATGCAGGCTTGTTGTTTTCAAGAGAGGGCTGCCCCCTGTTTCTTTTAGAGTGCACCCTACCAGGATAGTAAGCACTTCATGCGCGGTGCATTACCAAGCCTTTATGACTCAGATTTGCAAGGCCGCATTTTGTTCGTCGGTGCTTACATTCACTAATTTCTATCAGGTGAATGTAAGATGGCAAGAGGATGCCGCTTTTGGCACAGTATGCTGCAGGCAGCAGTATAGGTCCTCATGTCTGATGGCGGTCTGAGTTATTTGTGTCTCCCTCCAATCAGTAGGCATTGCTTTGGGACATCCCACTTAGTAATTACTAGACTCTGTGTCTGTGATGTACGATAAACAAAATAACTGTAAAATCCTTTTCTTGGAGTACATCACAGAACACAGAGCCTCCCGCCCCTCTTGTTTGGGGATACTGGGACACTTATTGCTTTGCTACAAAAACTGAGGTGCTCCCAGTATGGCAGGGGTTATATAGGGAGGAAACTTCCTGTCTAATTGGTTACACCAGTGTCCAGCACCTGAAGGTGGAATATAACCCACTTAGTAATTACTAGATTCTGTATCCTGTGATGTACTCCAACAAGTACTCCTGTTATAAAAATCCTATTTTTTCCCTTGTTGCCTGTGGGTGCCGTTGCCACTTCAGGCCCATGTTGAAACGCAGGTGTACCATGGTGTATTGGGTGTCCCTCCTTGGCAGTGGTACAGTGGGAGTGGTGACCCAGCTGTGCATGCTGGGAGGGGATACTTAAAGGGCAGGCGCCGTTTTTCGGGGTCCTTCGCCTCGTGGCCCTCCTGGTGCGAGGTGGGTGTGTGCGATTTCAGTCTCGAGACCACGTTGGTCTGAGGCTGGAGTTTTTTTCTTGCGATTTTTCTCGCTTTTATTTTTGTTCCTGCATTTTTGAATCCTGCGATTCTTCTATCAACAGCCGACTGGGTGACAGGCTGGGTCCTCGACCCTTGTAGTCCCCCCAGGTTCGGCCTTTGAGCGTGTGCCGGCCCTTAGCTTAGCTTTGGGACGTCCACGACAGGCCCCGTTGCTCCAGGGGCGGCCAGGGAACTTCGGTTCTAGGGCACACATATGACCGGTCTCTATGGCCTTGTCACAGTGTGTCTGGCCGACAGCCATGCCGTTCACGGACGTTGGATACCCCCAGCCGGGTAGTTGCAGGACGGGTAAGTAGTGACCTCTTACTCGGGTAAGTGGTCTGGCTGGAATGATTCCCTTGGGAGGTCGACTGAGGGTTTTTTCCCTGCTTTCCTCTCTCCCTTATTCCTCTCCCTCCTTCCCTTTTTGGGTGACGGCTGTGAGGGTTTTTTTTTTCTGGGGCTCATGTCACTGGGCCCGGGTGTAGCAGGGGCTGTGTGTGTGTCACTGCAGGGGGCTGTGGTGTTCACTTCTGGGCCTTTGCAGTGTGCTGTGAGGTGTTTCTGTGTGGCAGTTGATGAAGAAAAAAAAAAGTCACTGTCTTTTTAAATCTGCGTCATTGGCGGCCATTTTGCCGGAGCCTAGCCTTATATATCCCGGCGGCCATTTTCTTGTAGTCCTATGCTGTTTTTTCAGCATTCGGCGGCCATCTTCATATTTTCGTCTGCCTCGTGTGGCGGCTGTTGGTGCTGCAATCACCTCGGATGTGTCTCAGGGAAAAACAGACACAGCGCTGCACGGCTCTCAGCACACCCTGTCCTTCTCGGACCGCGCTGCACCGGGTGGGGTGGTGAGTACCAGAGGCCCCCATGCTCTATTTTAGCTGCAGGGAGGTGACCAGTGGGTATTTTTTTTGTCCTGCCTTGCAGGCGGGGTGTCTCGGCGCTGGCACTGTGGAACCTGAGCCAGGTCTCCCTCTCCACTAGGCCTGAGTTAACCCTTAGCGTCCCTTCCCCTGCCACATCTGTTTATGTGGCTATCCTGGGTTTTCTTGCCAGGTTTGAAGCAGCTAGTGCCCGGATGGGGGGTAAATAAGCGCCCCCCCCCCCGGAGCCTGCTTATGGGGATGTCTCTGACATGGAATCTGGTTCTGGTATGTCAGAGGCTGCGGACTTGACCCACATGGATAGTGAGGATGTCTGCTGCAGTGTCAGCAAAAATTGTTGGAGCTCTTGTTTTTTTTCTGTGGTGCGTGAGACTCTAAAAATTGAGGTTGTGGTGGAGACACCACCGTGTCAGTACCTTTTGGATCCGCAGACCGCCATGCACTGCTGAAGGGTTCCTTGTGTTCCTTATTTGGACAATATGTTATACAAGGAATGGGATGCACCGCAAAAAGTTTGTCAAAAAACTTTGCAACCCGTTACCCCCTTGAGGGGGATTTAAAAAAAAAAGTAGGTGTCTCCTCCGCCAGTGGACCCCCTATGTCCAGACTGAGCAGGGCCACCACGTTGCCTGTGGGAGGGGCTCCTGCATTTCAGGATCCCGCTGATAGGAGAGTGGAGGCCGTGGCCCGCTCCCTATTCACGGTGGTGGGTTGGGCGGTGAGGCCGGCTCTGGCCGGGGCCCTGGTCAGGCCCCGACTGGAAGGGCGAAGCTCCTGCTTCAGGAGCTGGAAGAAGGGGACGCTTCCGAGTCCTCTTGGGACCTGGCTGAACGATAGTTCAGGGTCAGAATTTTCTCTGCGGCCATGGATACGTTCCGGGGTTTCCGTCTATGCAGGGTTCTGCGCCGCCTTGTGCGGCTGAGGAGCTGGTCTGCGGACTAGTCCTCTAGGGAGGCCTTGGTGATGGCCTTTAAGGGGGAACGGTCCTTTTGGGACTTCCCTGGGTGGCATCATTGTGGATGCCACGGGTGGTAAGCGCATGCTGTTCCCACGGTCTGGAAAGGGCTTGGGACCTTGCCCTGCGCATGGACCCTCCTTGACTACCTCCGAGCGTTTTTTTCGCCCGCCCTGTGCGGTGGAGGTAGGTCTACATGGTGCTTAGACCCCCGCCGCGGGGTAGCAGGGCACCTGATACCGCATGCCTAACAAGTTCGCGGACGTACCTGCTTCCGCCTGTAGGTCTGCTCCTGCCCGTGTCTCGGGTGGGAGACTGGCTTCGCACATTCATGGCTCTGGGAGGTCTCTCCTCTCCGACCGTTGGGGTTGCGAAGTGGTTTCCTTGGGGTGCAAGATTGAGTTTCTCTCTTGTCTGCCAAACAGGTTTTTTCCCTCCGGCCTCTAGCCTCCTCCGGTTCGCCGGTTGGCTCTGTCAGGGGCTGTCCAGGATCTTCTGGTCAGGGGAGTGATTGTGTCAGTTCCCTCGTTGGAACGGTCTCAGGGGTTTTACTCCATTTTGTTTGTGTCCCCACGGAGGATGGGGCCCGGTCAATCCTGGGCCTCATGTCCCTCGTTTGTTTTGTCAAGGTGCAAACTTTCAGGCGGTGTCGATTCGCATGGTAATAGCGGCACTCCATCAGGGGGATTTTTTTCTGGCATCCTTGGATGTCATGAACGCGTACCTACTTGTTCGCGTATCGTCAAAGCACCAGAGTTTCTGTGCTTTGCGGTCGGGGGGGACCATTTTAATTGGTGTCCTTCCAGTTTGGCGGGTTTTCGCCAAGGTGCTCGTCCCGATACTGGCCCGGCTGTGACAGCAGGGGTTTTGTTGTCATGGGATGTCTGGCCGACATTCTCCTTTGAGCTACTTCGAGCTCTGCATTGGTGGAGCCGTGTCTATCACGTGTTACCTGGGACTAGTACTGGATTCCGCCGGGGCGGGAGTGTTTTTCTCCTAACGGAAAAACTTCAGATACTGCCGTCTGCTGTGCAGCAGTTGCCGACCCAGAAACGGTCATCTTTGCGATTCTGCAGAAAGATTCTGGGTCCGTTGGTGGCCTCATTCAAGGCGGTTCCGTATGTCCAATTCCCCGCCAGGGTACTACGGAGGGAATTGTTGTCACGATGGGACTAGCTTCCGTCATCTCTGGATTACCAGATTCAATTGAGTCATCTGATCATGTCTCCCCTGGTGTGGTGGCTGGCGTTTCCGGTGCTTCGGGCCGAAAAGTCGTTTTTTTTCTGCTGGCCACTGGACACGACGGATGCCAGCCTCTCCGGTTGGGGCACCCAATCAGCCCAGGGGCACTGGACTCAGGTGGAATCCTGCCTACTGATCAACGTTCTGGAGCTCCGAGCGATCAAGCTTTGCCTTGCCAGGTGGTCCCTGGATCTACAGGGCCGACAGGTCAGGATCCTGTCTGACGCCACGGCCTTGGTGTAGGTTGATCATCAGGTAGGCACACGGAGTTCTGTTGCAGCGACGGGGGTCGCGCACATCTTTCGGTGGGCCGAAGGGTCCGTTCCGATCTATCGGCTGGGTACATTCCGGGAATGCGGAATTGGCTAGCCGACTACCTAAGACGCACTGCACTGGGCCAAGGAGAGTGGTCTCTCCACCCGCAGGTGTTTCGGGGTCTGTGCCGAAAGTGGGGCACTCCGGACGTGGACCTTCTAGCGTCCCGTCTCTATCGGTAGGTGCCACGGTTCGTGGCCAGGTTTAAGGACCGGTGGGCGGACGCGTCAGGCGCGTTGGTGGCTCCTTGGGGTCACTATCGCCTACTTTACACCTTCCCTCCTCGGAAGCTTCTTCCTCGCCTGCTGCGCTGAGTGGAAGCTGTGGGGATTCTATCAGTTCTGATTGCTCCGGTTTGGCCGCGTCGCTTCTGGTACGCGGACCTAATGCGTCTGGTGGCAGATGCCCCCTAGCGTCTTCCCCTGGGAAATGATCTTCTGCTACAGGGTCCGATCTTCCACCCTGTTTCACAGCCACCGGCCTTAGCGGCACGGCTGTTGAGAGCCAGGGGCTTAAGGACCGAGGCCTATTGGGCTCGGTGGTCTCATCCGTGCTGCGTGCACGGAGGTCTACCTCACGTAGGTTTTTTTCCTCATACATGGAAGGCCTACATCTCTGTGTGTGGGGAGATGAACTGGCACTCTCGTACATGCGTTGTGTACAGGATTCTGCTGTCTTTGCAGCAGGGAGTGGTTCAGGCTCTCGCCTTACGTACGGTTGGGAGCCAGATTTCTGCTCTGGCTGTTTTTACTTGCGGCGACCCTTGGCGTTGCACTCCTGTGTGCGTACGTTGGGTCAGGGGGTCTGGCAGGGGCCCCTCCGGTATGCCCTCCTTTACCCCCATGGGACTTGAATTTAGTCCTTTCAGTGCTTCGGGATGCTCCCTTTGAGGACATTCGGGAGGTTTTTTTGTTTGTCACTAAAGGTGATTTTATTTCTGGTAGCAATTACCTCGATCAGACGGGTGTCTGTCTGATCTGGCGGCCTTGTCTTGCAAGGCTCCCTACTTGGTCATCCGTATGGATGAGGTGGTGCTGCGGCCGCAGCCGTTTTTTCTCCCTAAGGTCGTTTCGGCTTTTCACATTGAGGTGGACATTGTTCTTCCATCCTTATGTCCTCGGCCGAAATGCCAGGCGGAGGCCACTTGCATCCTCTGGATGTGGTTCGGGCCCTACGAGTGTACTTATATGTTACAGTTCCGTTCCGGAAGTCGGGCTCACTGTTCGTGTCGGTGGCTGGCCCTACAAGGGGGCCTGGCAGTCTCGTCGGCCACCGTTCCTAGGTGGTTCCAACGGATTGTGCTTCAGGCCTTTCGGGTTATGGCGCATTCGACCAGGGCGATCGGGGCCTCTTGGGCTTCCGGCATCTTGCCTCTGTGTTTTTGTTTGGGGTGTAACCTGGTTTGCTGTGTTACTTTCCCACCCCTCAAATTTTTTGACACTGCTTGGGGACGTCCCTAATGTCAATGAAGGCTGTGTCCGTCTATGAACGGAAGAGAAAATAGGATTTTTGTACTCACCGTAAAATCCATTTCTCTGAGTTCATAGACGGACACAGCACCCACCCCTCCTTGGTTTGTACTGCTTGTTACGGACTGAGGCTCCTAGAGCAGGGTGTGGGTTATGCCTGGGGGAGCCACGCCCCCTGGGAGGAGCGGCACGAAGGAAAGGTTTTAACACTTTAAGTGCTGTTAAATTCTGCCTAAATCTACTGGTAGGAAAAAGCATAACCCTAATGTCAATGAAGGCTGTGTCCGTCTATGAACTCAGAAATGGATTTTACGGTGAGTACAAAAATCCTATTTCTCTTTCGTTCATAGACGGACACAGCATCCTTTGACCTTCGGGTTATGTTCTTCCTACCAGGAGATTTTAGGCAGAATTTCCACAGCACTCAAGGTGTTAAAACTTTCCCTCATGCCGCTCCTCCCAGGGGGCGTGGCTCCCCCAGGCATAACCCACACCCTGCTCCAGCAGCTTCAGTTTGTTTCTGCCTAACCGTCAGGAGAGTCAGGCTCTCTCTGGAGTCCTGGACTCTGGAGTTTTTTCTTGCAAATTTTTTTGCATTTTGCGAGTTTTTTCCTCGCTTTTTTATTCTATTTTTATTTTTGAATCCTGCGATTCTTCCATCAACAGCCGACTGGGTGACAGGCTGGGTCCTCGACCCTTGTAGTCCCCCCAGGTTCGGCCTTCGAGCGTGTGCCGGCCCTCAGCTCCGCTTTGGGACGTCCACGACAGGCCCCATTGCTCCAGGGGCGGCCGGGGAACTTCGGTTCTAGGGCACACATATGACCGGTCTCTATGGCCTTGTCACAGTGTGTCTGGCTGACAGCCATGCCGTTCACGGACGTTGGTTCTGTCTGGGATACCTCCAGCCGGGTAGTCGCAGGACAGGTAAGTAGTGGCCCCTTACTCAGGTAAGTGGTCTGGCTGGAATGTTTTCCCTTGGGAGGTCGACTGAGGGTCCGCCCTGCTTTCCTCTCTCCCTTATTCCTCTCCCTCCTTCCCCCTTTGGGTGACGGCTGTGCAGGGGGTTTTTTCCCTGGGGCTCATATTTTTTATATTTTATTTTTTTTTTTTTTCACTCGGGTATGGCTGGGGCTGTTCTGTGTCACTGCAGGGGACTGTGGTGGACATTCTGGGCATTTTTGTGTGTGCTGTGTGCTGTTTTGGTGTACTGTCATTTTTGGGTACACTGTCTTTTTAAAACTGCGCAACGGCGGCCATTTTGCCGGAGCCGCGCTTGTATTATTCGGCGGCCATTTTCTTGTGGCCGGCGCCGTTTTCAGCACTAGTTCGGCCTCTAGTGGCCGTTTCGGCGGGGAAAAAAGACCGCGAATCATCTGAGGGGACAGACGCAGCGCTGCAGCTTCTCCTCGGCACACACTTGTCCTTCACAGACCGCGCTGTACCAGGGGGGTGGTGAGTCTCAGGGGGCCCCAGACTGTGCTCTAGCGGCCGGGAGGTGACCTGTGGGGGACTTTTTTCCTGCCATTGGCAGTGGGGGTGACACGGCAGCTGCAATATGGAGCCTGAATCAGGCCCCTCATTCCTCACAATGCCGGAATTAACCCTAAGCGCCCCTCCCCCTGCCACATCTGTTGAATCGGTGTCGGCTGTCCTGGAGTCTTTTCTCACCAGGTTTGAAGCTGCCAGTGCTCGGTTGGGGGGTAAAAAGCGCCCCCCCCCAGAGGCTGTTTCTGGGGATATCTCTGACGCAGAATCTGATAACGCTGTTGCTGCTTCTGGTTCTGTCATGTCAGAGGATGCGGGCTTAACCCACATGGACAGCGAGGATGACTCTGCTGCGGAGTCTGCTGACAAGGAATTTGTTGGAGCTCTTATTACTGCGGTACGTGAGACTCTTCATTTAGAGGATGTGGCGGAGACACCAGCGGTGTCAGTCCCTTTTGGATTCCGCAAACCACCGCGTACCGCTAAGGTATTCCCCTGTGTTCCTTATTTGGACAATTTGTTGTATAAGGAATGGGATACACCGCAAAAGGCTTTTACTGTTCCTAAAAGCTTTGCTACCCGTTACCCCCTGGAGGAGGACTTTTTAAAAAAGTGGGTCACTCCTCCGTCGGTGGACCCTCCTGTGTCCAGACTGAGTAAGGCTACTACGTTGCCTGTGGAGGGGGCTCCTGCTTTCAAGGACCCCGCTGATAGGAGAGTGGAGGCCGTGGCCCGCTCCCTGTTCTCGGTGGTGGGTTCGGCGGTAAGGCCGGCTCTGGCCGGCGCCCTGGTTGCTCAGACGCTAACTGAAAGGGCGAAGCTCCTGCTGCAGGATCTGGAGGTCCAGGGTGCTTCCGAGTCCTCTAGGGACCTGGCTGAGCAGTTGATTCAGGGTCAGAAGTTTCTCTGTGAGGCGGCTATGGATTCGATTCCTTTGCTTTCCAGGGCTTCTGTCTACGCAGTGGTTCTGCGCCGCCTTATATGGCTGAAGTGCTGGTCGGCTGACCAGTCCTCAAAAAAGGCCTTGGTGGATTTGCCCTTTAAGGGCGGACGGCTCTTTGGGGCATCCCTGGATGACATCATTAAGGATGCCACTGGAGGTAAGAGCAACTTGCTCCCTCAGTCGGGGAAGGGTAAGGAACCTCGCCGCAAGCAAGGTCCTACTTTTACTACCCCTAAGCGGTTTTTTCGTGCGCCCAGCGCGGCTGGAAAAGGTCCGCAAGGGGCAAAAGCCCCTGCTGCCGGGCGTAAGCGCCCCTGGTTTAACAAACCAAACAAGCCTGCGGACAAGCCTGCTTCCGCATGAAGGTCTGCCCCCGCCCGGGTCTCGGGTGGGGGGACGGCTTCACGACTTCGCGGATCGGTGGAACTCTCTTCTGACCGACCGTTGGGTTTGCGAGGTGGTCGCCTCGGGGTACAAGATAGAGTTCCTCTCTTGTCCCCCAAACAGATTTTTTCCATCCAACCTCCAGCTTCCTCAGGATCGGCGGCTAGCCCTATCCGGGGCTGTCCAGGATCTTCTGGACAGAGGGGTGGTTGTGCCGGTTCCCTCGCTGGAACGGTTTCGGGGGTTCTACTCCAATCTGTTCGTGGTTCCCAAGAAGGGAGGGGTTCGCCCTGTCCTGGACCTAAAGGCCCTCAACTCCTTTGTCAAGGTGCAGCGATTCAGGATGGAGTCGGTCCGTTCTATCATAGCGGCCCTCCACCAGGGGGACTTCATGGCGTCCTTGGACATCATGGACGCATACCTGCATGTCCCCGTTTGCACAAGCCACCAAAGATATCTGCGTTTTGCGATCGGGGAGGACCACTATCAATTCGTGGCCCTCCCGTTCGGGCTGGCGTCGGCACCACGGGTGTTCACCAAGGTGCTCGCCCCGATCCTGGCCTTGCTAAGGCAGCGAGGGATCGCTATCGTGGGATACCTGGACGACCTTCTCCTGAGAGCTTCTTCAAGCTCAGAGTTAGAGGAGGACGTGTCCATCACGTGTCGGACTCTGCAGGAGTTCGGCTGGCTTCTGAATCTCAAAAAATCAGTGTTGGTTCCGTCCCAGAGGCTGGAACACCTGGGGCTGGTTTTGGATTCGGGGGAGGCAAAAGTGTTCCTCCCATCGGAAAAACTGCGGACCCTGCAATCTGCAGTGAGACAGTTGTCGACCCAGAAGTGGTCGTCTCTTCGCTTCTGCATGCGGGTTCTGGGTCTGATGGTGGCCTCCTTCGAGGCGGTTCCGTATGCCCAATTCCACACCAGGGTACTACAGAAGGAGGTTCTGTCACGATGGGACAGGGTCCCATCTTCTCTGGATCGCCAGATTCGGTTGAGCCATCTGGCCAAGTCTTCCCTGGCATGGTGGCTGACGTCTCCGGTGCTTCGGTCCGGGAAGTCTTTTCTTCCGTGCCGCTGGACAGTGGTCACGACGGATGCCAGCCTCTTCGGCTGGGGGGGCGTCTGGGGCACCCAGTCAGCCCAGGGGCGCTGGACTCAGGAGGAGTCCCGCCTGCCGATCAATATCCTGGAGCTCCGAGCGATCAAGCTGTGCCTTGTCAGGTGGTCCCTGGAGCTGCAGGGCCGTCCTGTCAGGATCCAGTCCGACAACGCCACGGCCGTGGCGTACGTCAATCATCAGGGCGGCACAAGGAGCTCGGCCGCGGCGACGGAGGTCGCTCACATACTTCGGTGGGCCGAAAGGTCCGTTCCGGCCCTGTCAGCGGTATACATTCCGGGAGTTCTGAATTGGCAAGCCGACTTCCTAAGTCGCACGACTCTGGATCAAGGGGAGTGGTCTCTCCACCCGGAGGTTTTTCAGATCCTGTGCCAAAAATGGGGCACTCCA
Organism: Rana temporaria; assembly: GCF_905171775.1. Lineage (NCBI taxonomy): Eukaryota > Metazoa > Chordata > Amphibia > Anura > Ranidae > Rana > Rana temporaria. Next base: position 48,199,027 of record NC_053500.1, on the reverse strand, counting down.
GACGTGGACCTTCTGGCGTCCCGTCTCAATCGGAAGGTACCACGGTTTGTGGCCAGGTCAAGGGACCCCTGGGCAGACGCGTCAGACGCGTTAGTGGCTCCCTGGGGTCAATATCACCTGATTTACGCCTTCCCTCCTCTAAGGCTCCTACCCCGCCTGCTGCGCAGGGTGGAAGCCGAAGGGATTCCAACGATCCTGATCGCCCCAGATTGGCCGCGTCGCTCTTGGTACGCGGACCTGGTACGTCTGGTGGCAGACGCCCCCTGGCGCCTGCCTCTGAGGGAAGATCTCCTGTCTCAGGGCCCGATCTTCCATCCTGCTTTACGGTCACTGGCTTTAACGGCGTGGCTGTTGAGAACCAGGTACTGAAGGACCGGGGCCTGTCGGGCCCGGTAATCTCTACCATGATGCGTGCACGGAAGTCCACTTCTCGAAAAATTTATCATCGTACATGGAAAGCATACATCTCTATGTGTGAGGAGATGAAGTGGCACCCCCGTACTTACGTGGTGTCCCGGATCCTGCTGTTCCTACAGCGGGGAGTGGACCAGGCTCTTGCCTTAAGCACGATCAAGAGTCAGATTTCTGCTCTGGCTGTTTATTTTCAGCGTCCCGTGGCAGCGCACTCTTTGGTTCGCACGTTTGTGCAGGGGGTCCGGCATGTGGCCCCCCCGGTGCGCCCTCCGCTACCTTCTTGGGACTTGAACTTGGTCCTCTCGGCGCTTCAGCGTGCCCCCTTTGAGGACATTCGGGAGATCCCCTTGCTGACTTTGTCGCAGAAGGTGGTCTTTCTGGTAGCTATTACCTCTATCAGACGAGTGTGTGAACTGGCGGCCTTGTCTTGCAAGGCCCCCTACTTGGTCATCCATCAGGATAAGGCGGTGCTGCGCCCGCGACCTTCTTTTCTTCCGAAGGTCGTTTCGGCCTTTCACATTAACGAGGACATTGTTGTTCCATCATTATGTCCTCAGCCGAAGAACCCGAAGGAAGCCGTTTTACATTCTCTAGATGTGGTTCGGGCCCTTCGAGTTTACTTGTCGGCGACAGCTCCGTTCCGGAAGTCGGACTCGCTGTTCGTGTCTGTGTCCGGTCCCAGTAAGGGCCTGGCAGTCTCGTCGGCCACCATTTCCAGGTGGATCCGACAGGTTGTGCTTCAGGCCTACGCCCTGAAGGGGCGGGCGCCTCCCTTTCGGGTCACGGCGCATTCGACCAGGGCGATTGGAGCCTCCTGGGCTTTCCGACACCAAGCCTCTGTGTTACAGGTGTGTAAGGCTGCGACCTGGTCGTCGGTCCACACTTTCTCAAAGTTTTATATGGTGGATGTGAGTGCATCTTCTGATGCCTCATTCGGCCGCAGGGTGTTACAGGCGGCAGTTTAAGGTTGGAGTTCCTCCGTTGAGTAACTCCGGTTTTGTTTGGGGTGTAACCTGTTGTTTGCTGTGTTATTTTTCCCACCCCTCGTTTTTTGACACTGCTTGGGGACGTCCCGAAGGTCAAAGGATGCTGTGTCCGTCTATGAACGAAAGAGAAAAAAGGATTTTTGTACTCACCGTAAAATCCATTTCTCTGAGTTCATAGACGGACACAGCACCCACCCCTCCTTGGTTTGTACTGCTTGTTACGAACTGAAGCTGCTGGAGCAGGGTGTGGGTTATGCCTGGGGGAGCCACGCCCCCTGGGAGGAGCGGCATGAGGGAAAGTTTTAACACCTTGAGTGCTGTGGAAATTCTGCCTAAAATCTCCTGGTAGGAAGAACATAACCCGAAGGTCAAAGGATGCTGTGTCCGTCTATGAACTCAGAGAAATGGATTTTACGGTGAGTACAAAAATCCTTTTTTTTTCCCCTCAGTTTAGGCCGATACGTATTCTTCTACATATTTTTGGTCAAAAAAGTTTGCAATAAGCGTTTATCGATTTGGTTTGCGCAAAAGTTATAGCGTTTACAAAATTTGGGATAGTTTTATGGAATTTTTATTAATTTTATTTTTTACTACTAATGGCGGCGATCAGCATTTTTTTTTCGTGACTGAGATTATGGCGGACACATTTTTGGGACCATTGTCATTTTCACAGCGGAAAGTGCTATAAAAATGCACTGATTACTGTGAAAATGACAATGGCAGTCAAGGGGTTAACCACTAGGGGGCGCTAAGGGGTTGAGTGTGCCCTAAGGGAGTGATTCTTACTGTAGGGGGGCGTGGCTGGACGTGTGACGTCACTGATCATCGTTCCCTATGACAGGGAACAGACGATCAGTGACAAGCCACAGAGAAGAACGGGGAAGGTTTGTTTACACTCACCTCTCCCCATTCTTCAGCTCCTGTGACCCGATCGCGGGACAGCGGCGGCGATCGGGTCCGGCGAGCGTGGTCACGGAGCTTCGGACCGTGTCGCGAGCGCACCGCCGGCAGCACGCTTGCGACCCACAGCTGGGTTCTAAAAGGGGACGTATATGTACACCCTTGTGCCCAGCTGTGCCGTTTTGTCGACGTATATCGTTGTGTGGCGGTCCTTAAGTGGTTAAATTCAGGGGAGCTTAGCTCACGGTTGCTTTTTTCTATTTTTTTTTTAATGCTGTTTTTGGAGGAGAAATACAATATTATTCTACTGTAATTTGACTACAAAAGCGTTCCTCTGTGTCATAGTTTAGAGCCATTACAGCCTCTTGTATGACCCAGTCTGAGGACTTCAGTATTGAGCAAGGCTTCATACTGAGAGCAACCTCAAAATTGGTATCATTGGGTGCCATTTTGAAAAAATTCAGTCGCACACTCTCTTCACTTTCTCCTAACGTTCAGCCTAGAGGAAGCATGTTCCTGTTACTGCTCTGAAGCGCATTGTGGACCATCCTGTCTAGGCTTCCCTTCCACTGCTTGCCTACAGTGGATTTGTGTCCTCCTGAGATCCTCATCAGCACTTGCCCCTTGGGTTTGTGAGTACACAAATGCCTTTTCTATACCGGTAACGAGCTGAGATTAGGAGCGCTCTTAAAAGTGCTCCTAATCTCAGCTGGTTACCTATATAAAAGACTCCTGTCCACAGAAGCAATCAATCAGATTCCAATCTCTTCACCATGGCCAAGACCAAAGAGTTGTCCAAGGATGTCGGGGACAAGATTGTTGACCTACACAAGGCTGGAATGGGCTACAAGACTATCGCCAAGCAGCTTGGTGAGAGGGTGACAACAGTTGGTGCGATTATTTTCAGACCTTCTGAAAGGATCAGTTTGATGTCTAGGAATTACTATCTTCCTGGGTCCCTCTATTGACAGCAAGTACACAAATCTTATTTACTTGGACATTGGGGGGTTTCCTACACCCCTTTTTTCTGTTTTTGTATACCCAGAGCCGCTGATAAGGCAGTACAACCTGCCCTCCTGTACTGGGCCCAGGACCAAGTTTTTTTTTTTTTTTAAACCAAATCTTATTTACCATTTGCAGTCAGCAGGTGAAATTCTAAGCAAGTTTAGATGGCAGTTAAGGTCCTAGACAGCGGCTTTTCTAATCTGAGATCTGATTGACTCCTTACTGCTATCAGAGTTGGCAAGGTGAATTGATTTTCATATGCAGAATACCTTAAAAAATTGATAATATAGCATATCATATATTCATTAAAGCGGTAGTAAACCGTCATCTCCTCTCTGAACTATTTACATATTTAGAAAGACACTGTACCGCTGCATCGATCGCTATGTTTTAAATGTAATTTTTTGTTGTAACGTTTTAAATCTTGGCTTTTCTGCAGTCTCCTCATAGTATGCCTGCGCCATGCTCGTTTAGGTCTTCCGCATCTGCTGCAGGCATAACTTCCGCCCACAGTTGATTACGCTTGCTGTAATCCTGCGCGTGCACACTACGGCCAATATTCAAGCCTCTTCTTCGTTTCCATCCATGAAACTCTGGGGGCAGGAAAAGTCAGCGCAAACCATCGTGTGATGTCGGGGCTAACGTCGACAGCAGGAAATGACGCAGCCCCCGACATAAACAGAGATTTGGCCGGCAGCGTCTCGGCTTGCCGGTTTGAACGATCGTATGGCGCATGCGCGGAACGACGTCATCACTCGGCATATTCGCGATATACAGGAAAGGAAGCAGGTAGGACCGAAAAGACACAGAGCAATGCATTTGGGAGATTAAGATGCTTTGAGCAATACAAAGTCGAAAATTTAGGTATACAACCACTTTAAGTGGGTAAGATCTTTAATAAATGTAGCAAATAGTGCATAGAGTGATTCAATGAGCCAAACTTGGAATGTTCCATTGAACGTTTTTCCTTTTTCTTGTGATAACTCTTCACAGCTGAACGGGCTTTAGATACTATGAACTTTGAAGTGATTAAAGGAAGACCGATCCGTATTATGTGGTCTCAGAGAGATCCTGGCCTTCGGAGATCTGGAGTAGGAAATGTCTTCATCAAAAACCTTGACGACTCAATTGATAACAAAGCATTGTACGATACATTCTCAGCATTTGGAAACATTTTGTCTTGTAAAGTAAGTGACTTGGTTTGTTTCAAATGTTTGTATCACTCAGGCCCCCCCCCGGCGCGCCATCCGCTGTGATTGACAGCAGTGCCAGCCAATGTCTGCGCTGCTATCAATCCGCCCAGCCTGGCCAATCAAAGGCCAGGCTGGGAACCGAAAAAGATGACAAGCACGCGCCTGGGACTTTCGATTGGTGAGGTAAGTAAAACGGGGGCTTGGGGGGGGGGGGGGCGGAGCTGTCAGATGTTTTTATACCTTAATGCATAGGATGCATTAATGTAAAAAAATGTTTTCCTTTACAACCCCTTTAAGGTAAGCGCTCTGTGAGCACAGCACCTAGAAGATTCACACAGAAGATTGTGAAGTTCCTGTAAGATTTGGATTGCACAAGGATCCTTATCACTTATTCTTTTGCCATTTTCTGTTCACCTATGTTTGCACTTTGGGACTATTTATTATTGTCACTCATCACTTATTTTGTTATACATTAGTGGTTTTATTATCTATTATTTATTTATTGAACTGTATGCACTGATCACTCTTTTATCAATATCACTACATGTATTTATTCACTTACTCATATAGATTTAGCAGCATATTTAATTTTTTTATATATATATATATATATATATATAATAGTTTTTTTCTCATTCACGGTTATTCTACTCTTAAGTGGCGGCGCGGTACCACCATTCATATATTCAGTGCAGAAGTTGCTGTTTATGGCATGGCTCTGAAGGAGTTAATTTAGAGGTCGTGTGCCGATGACTTCACCGGCTGCATCTAAATTAAATATCTCCTAAATGGCGTATGTTTAGGCGATATTTACAGTACGTATAGGTGAAAATCATACATGGGAGTTTACTCCCACTTTAGTAGCTAAACCCAAAAACACCACAGGCATCGGGAGTGCGTTGCGCTCTGGATGCAGGCATCGGGAGTGCGTTGCGCTCTGGATGCAGGCATCGGGAGTGCGTTGCGCTCTGGATGCAGGCATCGGGAGTGCGTTGCGCTCTGGATGCAGGCATCGGGAGTGCGTTGCGTTGACTAACATTGGGTGCTTGCAAAGTATGCCCCTGGCCACTTTCCTAACAGGTGTTGTGCTCTCCCGGTATGCACCAGAAAGTTCAGTTTTCAGTGTACCATGGTTTGTATTCTTCCTACAGGTTGTTTGTGATGAGAATGGATCAAGAGGTTATGGTTTTGTTCATTTTGAGACTCAAGAAGCTGCCACCCGAGCCATACAAACGATGAACGGAATGCTGCTCAATGACAGAAAAGTGTGAGTACTAAACGCTTTTTCTCTTATGTATATATTATGCATGGCTCCGCCTCCACAGCCACATCCTTCATTCACAGACCTCTGTGTTTTATTAAATCACAAGACCTGACTTCCACTGCAGCAGACAGGCTTGTAGTGGAACATTAGTGCACGGCACTGCTTCAGCGCTCTAATTTAATGGTCTGTACCTCAGCATGGACAGTTGGAGGAAAAGTCTGCAGGAGCATGGAATTGTACCCACCAGACACTGATTGTGGTTGCAGTGCTTTACAGGCTTCTTTTGAGAAAACAAACTAAACTTATTTTTTTAACTGCAATATTATATATGCATTTATATTATTATTATTATTATTATTATTATTATTATTATTATTATTATATGTATTATTATTTTTTTTTTGTTTGTGGTGGGGTTTCTTGGTGCCCAAAAGGCCCTGACATCAGTTCTTGCTTTTAAAGCAGGGTTTGACAAATTTGCTTGGAATCTAGGAGCCAGCTAAAAAAGTTAGGAGGAAGAAAACCCGCCCCGTCCCGACAAGCTTGCGCGCAGAAGCGAACACATACGTGAGCAGCGCCCACATATGTAAACTGTGTTCAAACCACACAGAGCGAGAGCAATAATTCTAGCCCTAGACCACCTCTGTAGCTCAAAACATGCAACCTGTAGATTTTTTTAAAACGTCGCCTATGAAGATTTTAAAGGGTAAAAGTTTGTCGGCATTCCACGAGCGGACGCAATTTTGAAGTGTGACATGTTGGGTATGAATGTACTCGGCGTAAAATTATCTTTCATAATATTAAAAAAAATGGGGATAACTTTACTGTTGTCTTATTTTTAAATTAAAAAAAGTGTAATTTTTTTCCCAAAAAAGTGCGCTTGTAAGACCGCTGCGCAAATACGGCATGACAAAGTATTGCAACGATCGCCATTTTATTCTCTAGGGTGTTAGGATAAAAAATATATATAATGTTTGGGGGTTCTAATTAGAGGGAAGAAGATGGCAGTGAAAATAGTGAAAAATTACATTAGAATTGCTGTTTAACTTGTAATGCTTAACTTGTAATACCAACGGCCACCACCAGATGGCGCCAGCTTACACATCTGGTGGTATTAACTAAATTATTTTTTTGCCCCCCTTCCAAGCCAAGTCGCCAGGACTCTATTTCTAGTCCCCATGGCGACCTGGCGCCCGGGATTTGTCGAGCCCTGTTTTAAAGTGTTGCTAAACCTACAACAGTAAAATCAGTCTGTATATGCAGTAACGAATGCTTGTTATACTCACTGTGGAACTTATGGGGTTAATCCTCTGCATTGTGTATAAAGGCTGTGTGATCCTGTCTCTGATTCTCCTCTTCTTTAAAGCAGAGGTCCACACAAAAATGGAACCTTCGCTTTTCGGAACCCCCCCCTTCGGTGTCACGTTTAGCACCTTTTCATGGAGGAAGGGGTGCAGATACCTGCATAGACCCGCCCCTTCCAGAAGATAGCAGGGACCAGTGAGGACGTGCAGCGCGACTTGCGCATGCGCAGTAGAGAATCGGGAAGTGAAGCCTCAAGGCTTCATTTCCTGATTCCCCTCACCAAGGATGGCGGCGGGGGCAGCCAAGAGCCAAGCGATTAATCGGCTTCGGCTGCCGACATCGTGGACAGGTAAGTGTCCATATATTTAAAGTCAGCAGCTGGAGTACTTGTACCGGCTTTTAATAACAGTATGTGTGTTTTTTTTTTTTTTTTGGACCTCCGCTTTATCTCCAATCCATCTTGTGATAGAACAGAGCGTTAGGAGTCGGGCTGCACATGCTCACTTTAGTGTGTCTTGCTAGAGAGTTGTTAAGAGGGGTTAATTCTCTGCATTGTGTAAAAAGGCTGTTTGATCCTATCTCTGATCTTCCCCTTCTTCCACTGTCCCCAACCCATCTCCTGATTAGTACAGAGCTTTGGAGGCTCTCTGCACATGTTCAGTTTGGTGTGTGTGTGTGTGTTTTTTTTTTTTTTTCTTGGGAGAGTGCATGTGATCAGCGCAGGGCCAATCAGCACTGTCCAGACAGAGCTAGGGGAACTGTAGCCTCATAGGACAGTCGGAATAGAATGAAAACTCTTCCTACAAGCCTTCACCACACACTGATGGAAGTTATAAGACTAGCAGTTTATATTTACTAAAACTATTGCATTCCCACGTTCTGTGGGAGACCAGATATAGTGAATGCAGGGTCCTGGGCTTAGTAACCCTTTAAAGCCCATCTCTTTTAAGTACACAATGGGACCAGAGCATGTATGTAAAACAAAAATGTACTTAAAGTGAAACAATACCTTTTTTCACTTATAGGGTGTAGTGGGGGGTCAGGGGGTGTAGTGGGGGTTTTAGGAGCTGTATTTAAGGTCTCAGGGGCTGTAGTGGGGGTGTCAGGGGCACACTGGAACAGGGCGGACTATGCTCTCTGAGCTTCAGCTCCTTCTACTGCGGCTGCAAAATGTCTGTACAGTGCTTGTAAGGCACTTTACATACACTCGTGGGTATGTCCTTACTCGCGAGTGTATGTAAAGTGAGTGTACTTAAAGCGGGGTATGCCTGTAGTGGGGTTATGCTGTGCATTGGTCAACTGCTCAATTTAATCTAGGGGAGAGGAGAAAGGAGATATATCTGATCCTCCCAGTACAATACCGGTCTGGCATCCCCACGCTTCTGTGGTCTTGAGTTGTGGACTGTTCCTGACGTCAAGCCCAGAAAAGGCTCCATAGACCAGGAGAAGTCCACCACTGGACCAAGGCGGGACACCGTTTTGCAATGGCACAAAGGATCGGGAGAGTATAAGCTGTCTCCTCCCCTCATTCTTCGTTTTTTTTTTTTTTGCCCGGAGTTGTGCTTTAAAAGCAACGCTGTTGCCTATATTAAGAAGAACTGCAGTCTGCAAACATAATTTGTAATAAAAATATCTTTGCCATTCTAAAGCTTCCCTCCAACCACTCTGCATATTTTATATATATATATATATATATATATATATATATATTACGATTCTGTACTTGCCAAATATGCTGCAGAAATCTCCCTCCAATAAGTCTGGCTGCAACCATTTTAACTGTGGGCAGCTGAATCTGCTGCCTGTTCACTTCCTGGATTTACTCCAGCTCTGCAGCTCTCATTGGCCCTCTTATGACCCCCCCCCCCCCGGCAAACTCACAAGAGTGAGAGAGAGAGCTGTGTATGATGTCCTAAGCCTAGGCTAATGACCAGACAAGATACAGGAAGTGGGCCGTATAAGGGATTTACTGGCAGAAAGAAAAGTTTTGCTATTCAAAGTTAAAACAACAAGGGCAGAAGATTTAATAGATGGAAAGATAAAACAATTACTGAAGGTCCGCTTTAAGGTGTGGAGAAAAGCTGTACCAAGAAAGAAGATTGTAAATACCTTTTTGCAATGCCCAACACTGTTGAAAAGAAATCCTATGCTAAGTTGTGTTGCAGAAACCTTCCCTTTCCAGGATTGTCGATCTCTAGCTTTATGTTCGGAGTTCGTTGGTTGCTCCCGACAGCCTTTACATTACTACTGCTGAGAAGTTGGCGTATGGCAGAAAGAGACATGGGACACCCTTCTGACTTCTTTCACCAGTGCTATAAGTATATGAAATGGACCAACTTATACTATGTCATACTCTGGCAGTTTACTGATCAGTATTTTTTGTCTTGGCAGAGCCTTGATCTCGTCAATTAAGAGGGCAGGGGGAGGAAATGAGCAGTGCAACCAGATTCACTTTTCTAGAGCAACATACTGGTTTTCTAACCACCACAACTGATTTCCCCTGTTCCTCCCAGTGCCCAAAGTTCTTTAGTCAAGCTGAAAACAGATCTGCCATGGCTATTGTATACCAATGGGTGTCCTAAGGGGAGAATGGTTTCTGTCTGCCAAAACGGTAAGATTTTGCGTCCGATTTAGTTCCACATTTTCATTAAAGCTCTCCCTCTGCCCCTTAATGCAGAATGAACAAAAACTATTGGGGGTAAACAATTTGGATAATATGCTTACCTTTCCCCCAAGCCTAGCCAAGGTGAAGTTTCCTGCAAGTCGACGACATAACCCTCTGCACCAACAAGCTCGTCTTCTTCTTCTTCTTCGTCTTCGTCTTCTCTACGTTATTGGTAAATCATTTATCTGACTGATCAAATAATAAAATTGGACTTTGTGTATCACATACAATAGTTTGTATTGCCTTAAGGCCCGTACACACGGTCGAACTTTAACAAACCTCCGACGGACCTGTTTTTGCTGACAATCTGACGGTGTATACGCTCCATCAAACAAACTTTTTTTGCTTTTCCGCTTTTTCATCGGACAAATGTTTGCTGTGTAAATACACAAACTTTCCGGCAACAGAAGTCCTACTTCGGCTAATCCGATCGCATGTACACAAGTCCATCGGACTAAAGTCCAAAGTACAAACACGCTTGCTCAGAAACAATGCTAAAGATCAGACAACAATAGCAAAAGTTTCCCAAAGGGTGACGATTAAAGAGCAGAAAAAACACGTAGTGCTTCTATTACGTCACTACGTTCGTGTTTTGTTGGCCGGAAAAAGTCCTGCCGTGTATACATACCAAGTTCACAGACAACGCCCTCCACGGAAAAGTCCATTGGAAGTCCGATCGTGTGTACGAGGCTTCACAGTCAATCAGATTGCTCTTATACAATAAACGGTTCTATCAGAAATGTTGCAGGGAGATCTGTAGATCTGACCCTGAGAATGCTCTCGGCTCTGCAGGTCTTTATTATGCAACTACCTTTTCAAACATTTGTTCCTTTTCTTGGTATGCGACTATAGAGGACATCAACACAGGTTTATCTGATTAGGTGCTCCTATTATCTGACATTTACCCTAAACTTGTGTTTATACACTCACTACCTTCCACCAAGTAAAGACTATGACCACAACCGTACAATCATCTTTACTGCAGGGAAGTGGACCATTTCCTTTACACCAGCCTCGTAAATTTGTTCCCTCTTCCCATGTTGACAAATATTCTGCAGGGAAGAGCTTAACTTGCGTTGCATAACCTTCTTTTCTACAGATATTCAGGCCTGAACAATCATTTACCCTGGAGCATATAGTTCAGGGGTCTAAAACTGATGGCCCGCCAGCTGTTGCAGAGCTACAAGTCCCATCATGCCTCTGCCTGTGGGAGTCATGCTTGTAACTGTCAGCCTTGCAATGCCTCATGGGGCTTGTAGTTCTGCAACAGCTGGAGGGACGTTGGTTTGAAACCCCTGATGGAGTTGCTTCACTCAACAAGGTAGGATTCCTTTGCAAGCCAAAACCCCACCATTGACCATTCACTTGCCCAATGGATCCATTCTCAAATCTGGACCAATAACTCAAGAGACTTTTCCATTAATTTTGTCTGACACTTTTCAACAAGAATTTTTTGTGGTTTTAACTTTTTTCCGTCTCCTTTTGTTCGCTGTTATGCTGGGAATTTCCTGGCAGCAAGCATTCAAGCCTATGGATATGGATATGCTTGAATACTCCCTTGTTTACTGCCAGCAGCAATGTTTCCAGTGGGTTTCAATCAACTGCGTCTGTTCCTTGACTACCTTCCAAAGCCTTCCAGTATATCTTTTGGACCTCTTTTGACAAAGAGAAAGCTGACTACTATAACCTCATTGGCCTCATGACTGCCTGATTGATTGAACTTTTACCAGGTGCTAAAATATCTTTTTCGTTGCATATTTCCACTGTATGTCTGCAACATGCACTAATGGACATATCAAAGATGTTTAGGGTTTGCCAACCTCTACCAGAAGTTTAGCAGAAATTTTTTTTTTTTTCTCAAGTCGCCTTTCAGGACAACCTTGAAAAGAGCGCAGCTCCGCCTCCAACAGGAAACACATCCAGGATTTGAATCCCTCCTTTTCCACCATGGCTTCAGTTATTGTGTTTCCTCCGCCATGGTGGAAGCAACAGGCTGGAACCAGGGAGCTGCACTTTTCTCCAAGGTTGGAGGAGGACAGGCTTTTCCCTCAGTTATGGCAGTTGGTTTGCCGTTTTTGTGCATGGACCATCCCAGCTCCCCCCTTTACCTTACATGGAGGGGTGTTCCGGAGTCCCCGGTCTCGCCTGCTCACGGGAGCAAAGGACCCACAGGAGGCACATCGCCTATGCGCCCGGATTCCGCAGGTCATGGCTCTGGTGGTCGGGCGGGTGCCGCTGTTGTCAGCGGTGCGTCCCGCATGTCGGTTCCGGGTCCCGGCCAGCGGGTGACGTCACACCGGCGACGCTGTTCCCTATGGGGGCGTGGCACTCCAAGCACCTGGAACGCAGGGACTATGGGGTGGGTCCTTCGACCGGCGCTTCCGTTTCTGGCCTCTGCTGATGACGCAGAGACGGGGAAATTTAAAAAAACTCAGGGTTTTTCCTCACTGTGCTGTTTCTCTACTTGGATGGAGGAAAGATCATCAGGCTGATGCAGGTGACCGGTGTCAGGCCCAGGTGAGAGGGGTACAGCGGTGCCTTTTATTCTGAACCTTATGGGCTTTGCTTTCGTTATCTTCTTAACTTCCTCCCTATGGGAGCCTGTCTGTTTAGTCAGAAGCGTCTTGCTTGGCCGACTCTGCAGTTTGTTTTGGGTGGTTGCTGTCATACTGATGGGACACTTTACTTTCGGTTCTGGTGGTGGTGTTTTAGACTGAGGTGTTTGGTGGCTAGATAGAACTCTAGATGAGTTATTGTTTATCTTGTTTCAGGAAAAAACGTTAAGCAAAGCTAAACAGTTAATTCCACCAAGTCAGAGGAAGTGTCCCTCTTGCAAGAATCCTCTCAGGGATTCATGGCAAAAATCAATGTGTAGATCATGCATTAAAGACCTGGTTGAAGAGGAATGATCTTAACAATTTAAAGACCTGTTTTCCTCAGTCCGTGAACTTACAAATTCACTCAGCTCAGTAAAATCCCTTTTGGTACAAAATCCACCACAAGTTAAACCCCAGCAACTACCATCGAGCCCAAGAGCCTCCACCTCTAAACCAGTAGAGGTGGACTCTGGGGACGAAGGGGCAAGTACTCTTCCCTCCTTTTAAGGATTCTGATGAAGAGGAGGAAGAGGATGCGGGCAGATATAAACTATCCCTGGAGGATGTGGATGAATTGTTAAGCGCAATTTACACCACCCTGGATATTCAGGAGGAGAAAGTACAGTTATCTGTCCACGATTAAAATGTACCAGGGCCTGGATGATTCCAAACATAGTTTTCCCAGTCCATAGAGTACTATCGGACACAATTAAAAAAGAATGGAAAGATCCGGAAAAAGGACTGTTTCTATCCAAATCTCTTAAGAGAAAGGTTCCCCTTTGAAAATAAAGAGTCTGAGATTTGGAACAAGAAACCTAGAGTTGATGCTGCATTCTCGCAGGTTTCCCAGCGGACGGATCTTGCCTTTGAGGACATGGGGGTCCTAAAAGATGCAATGGACAAAAGGGCAGATGCCCTTCTGAAAAAAGCATGGGACTCCGCGTCGGCCAGCCTCAAACCGGCTTTGGCCTCAACAGTGGTGGCGAGGAACCTAGAATGCTGCGTGGAGAAGCTAAGGGGCCATGGTGAGGCAGGTTCTCATAGAAAAGATCTTCTAGAGTCCTTCCCTCTAATACTTGAGGCAATTAAGTATTTGGCTGATGCATCAGCTTAGTCAATTAAAATGGCAGCCAGATCCTCAGCACTTGTTAATTGAGCCAGGCGCGCAGTCTGGCTAAAAACTTGGTCGGGGGATACAGCCTCCAAGATTAAACTTTGCGGCATACCCTTTTCAGGGGATTTTCTTTTTGGCCCAGATCTGGAAACTGTTTTGGACAGAACAGCCGACAAAGGCTTTCCCTGCTAAGAAGACTTTTAAAAAGAATGTTCGTGCTGTTCAGCAGCCCTTCAAAAATAAAGACAACAAAAAACGTTGGGTTCCCCCATAAGGGGCGGAGTTCTCTTTAGATCTCCAGACTGTTTCATGGCATCCCTGGATGAAGAGACGCCTATCTACATGTACCGATAGCGCTGGCTTCCCAAGGGTTTCTTCGCCTGGCCATCAATCTAGGTACTTCAGTCTGGCATCTCCAGTTCAGGGCCCTGCTGTTCGGGCTTTTATCTTCCCCCCAGGATCTTTTCAAAAGTGATGGCGGAAACCCTGCAACCTCTGAAACTGAGGGGGATCTCGGTCATTCAATATCTGGACGACCTATTGTTCTTTTCAGATTCCAGAGATCAGGTTGAGACAAACTTTCAAATGTCAGACTCATCTCAAGAGCCTAGGTTGGCTGTTAAATCTAGAGAAGTCAAATCTAGATCCTACACAGGAGATGAGGTTTCTGGACTACGCCTTAAATTCTGTACTGCAAAAAGTGTTTTTAGGGCTCTTTCTCAAAACAGACCTATAGCCCTCAGTTTTTCCAAGCTATTAGCTATTGTTTTACAGGGTCTCACGGGAGTTCTGTTTGAACCCTTACAAAATACGTCCTTAAAAAATTTTAGTTCTCAAAACAATTTTTTTAGTTGCCATTACGTCAGCAAGACGAGTCAGTGAGCTCCAAGCTCAAGCAATTACAGAACCTTTTCTTAGAGTCCTTTCAGACCAGGTGATCCTCCAAACGCATCCAGCCTTCCTACCGAAAGTGGCCTTAACCTCGGTCGCAATAGATCATTTTATCCACCTTTTTCCTCAGTTCCTACTATGGCAGGAGAAGAAGCTTTCCATACACTGGATGTGGGAGATGTTTGTTACAGTTTCTTTCCGTCACCAAGGAGTTCAGAAAGTCAAACGCTCTCTTTGTGGTGTTCTCAGGCCTCTGCAAAGGGGAAAAAGCTTCTGAAAGTACGCTCGGGAGATGGCTTAGACAAGCAATTTCAGAAGCCTATCGAGCCAAAGGAGAAATGCCTCCCTCCAGCTATCGCTGCTCACTCAACGTGGTCAACGGCAGTTTCCTGGGCCGAAAGGGCCGATGCTACGCCTGATCAGATTTGCAAGGCTGCCACTTGGTCCAGTTACTCAACTTTTATTCAGCACTACAGGTTGGACTTGCTGTCTGCCGCAGATTAAGCCTTCGGCAGGAAGGTACTGTAGGCAGTACTCCCGCCCTAGGGTAGGTTACTTGGTTATCCACTCCAAGGTTGTCCTGAAAGGCGACTTGAGAAAAACTTAGTTAGACTTACCGATGACAGTATTTCTAAGAGCCTTTCAGGACAACCGCTATTTTCCCTCCTAATATATCTTAGAAGTAATTTAGATGTATCTATCATGGTGTTGTGGTTCTTCTGTGCTTTGTTTTCCAGTGTCGGAGGCCACAATAACTAAAGCCGTGGTGGAAGAGGAGGGAATTTAAAGCCTTGGTGTGTTTCCTGTTGAAGAGGCGGAGCTGCGCTCTCTCCAAGGTTGTCCTGAAAGGCTCTTAGAAATACCGTCACCGGTAAGTCTTACTAAGTTTTTTTGGCATGATTAGCTTAATTTCCCAGCTAATGAACCAACATAAATGATTACAGTAACCGCCAATGGCACAAATATGACAAATGAAAAACGCCTTCATCTTGGCGCTAGTCATGCATCATTCTAATCCTGCATTTCCCTTTTTGTTCTTAAGGTGGATATTTTAGAAAATGCATTGGGTGCTACTTTGTTCAATGCCAGGGTGTTTTTTTGGGTGCCATTTTGCTCAATGACAATGCTAAGTCACACTCAGTCCCACGGGAAATAATTATGATGTGGGAGACCATGGACTATTATCTATAAAGCATCTCTGCTAGAATGGCATTATCTGCTAGAAGGCTCACCTTTTTCTGATATTTTATTTCCCAGATCATAAAAACCTGAGATACCTTAATATGGCCTAATGCACTAAACTTTGCAAGGTGGGCGCTAATTTTCTATTTACCTTCCACATAATTTACAGGACAGTTTACAAGAATTGTAAGCCAGATTCGTATATGTTTCCAGCAAATTAGGAGTCTCATCAGCCAGTTAGTTCTACCATCCCAAAGCTTTCTGCTACTGCAGACCGATCTAATGTACCAGTTCAAGCAAGTATCCTTGAAACATCTGATATCTGCCTACAAGAACAGGAAGGATTATTCCATCATGATCTTTGTATCCCCAAATATGCATCAGCCTGTGTCCCATTTGTTGGAAATTTTTGGGATACGTAGAACTATTGAGCTTCTTTTAGCAGTCTTTCTGGTGGCCCGATCTTGGATCTGTTTGCCAGGACTTTTGTTGGGTCCTGTGGAAATTGGATGATGTGGTAATCATGGGGCAATAGACCCTTTGTTCTTAGATCCCCATTCCCAGAACGCCTTAGGAAATAGCCAAGTTGAACTAACTCAGTCCAAAATGCTTACCCTGTGTGGTATTTTGATTATTTGAGATGTACACACATTTGTTAAAGAAATAGCCATACTTCATGGCGTGCCTAGCTGGATCACAACTGTTCCTATCGGGTTCTAGAAAAAGACTCTACAAGGCACTAAAGATTTAAACTGTTTTTTCCCCAATTCATCCTCCAGGAGGGTCACATGAGAGAGAGAGGCTCCACCCCCTACAGGAAAGGCACGCACAGAGGTTTAAAAAGGCCACCCATAAGGCTGCCTATCAGGGAAGGCATAGCTGTGCAGCAGAAATTGCACAGCAGACATGCGCATTCTCAGCGCGTCAGCGCGCCTGTCACCAATGTTGGCATCAAAGGTGCTTTTTAAAGTGTGTGCACCAGAGAATGCCGGTTGGTCTTCAGCTCCTGTGTGTTCTAAACCTGTTATCTATGCTGACCTCTGATGTTGACCCGGCTTGGCCTCACCCTGTCTGCTTAATACCTTGACTCCGGCTTGTTTTGGACTTCTCTTCTGCCTGCTGCTCTGCTGAATCTACCTAAACATTGTCGATCCGGCCTGCCTGACTCTGCATGTGCTTCTTCAGCCTGCTTCAGTTCGGCTCTGCGAGTCGCACCCAGTTCCCGCTTCACCTGCGATCCAGCTCTGGTCTGCCTAGCCTTGTCGATCTGCCTGCTACATATCTAGACACGAATACTGGATTGATCCTAGGCACTCCTGCGTCACTGTGCTTCTGTGGCTGCTGTCTCAACATCAGGGGCCCATAAGCCGGTGCGGCAAGAGAGGCTCTCCTCTACACTTCCGCCTCATGACCCAGATATGTAACACTGCCCCTCAGTTCTTGTTTCCTGCATCGAAAAATTCCATTGCCAGATGGATCAAAATGACAATCTAGTGTGACCTAGGCTTCTCAAATCTTGTTTGCCCTCCAAATTTGAAGGCTCATTCTACTTGTTCTGTGGGTACTTTCTGGACGGAGATGGCTGGGGCTTCCATTGAGCAAATATGAAAAGCAGCCACCTGGACCAGTGATTTCAAATTTGCTAGATACTACAGAATCAATCTGGTCTCCGCCCAAGACCTGGCTTTTGATCGCAAGGTCCTGCAAGCGGTAGATTCACCTTTTTAGGTATGCATCGTTGGTGTCTTTTGTGACCATCCTGGAGGATAACTTGGGGAAAGTCTGAGTTATCACCTGATCACTCCCTTTCCAGGAATCCTCCAGGATGGTGGATTCCCGCCTTGTGCTTTTTCTGTATTGTTTATAGATGATAGTGTGTCATGCTTATGTTGCTATCTAGGTAATCTCTTTATAATGGAGCGGCAGCCATATGGGCACCCTTTCTAAACATCTCTGTGCTTGTTTCCTGGAGGAGGTGGGGCCTCTGTTACCTGGTAATAACTCCTGACTTTCTTCAGTTTTCCACCCACAAATAGCCACGCTGAACATACAAATCGGACACTAGGGCAATTTCTGTGGTTCTTTTCGCACAGGGTGACTGAACATTGATTCTTCTCTTAAGCCTCATGCACACGATCGGACTTTCATCCAACTTTTCCATTGATTTTGCTCTGAATGGGCGTTGGCCGTGGACTTGGTATGCATACACACGGCAGGACTTTTTCAGCCAACTTTCACCAAATCGCGTGGTTTTTCAGCTCTTTACCGCCACCCCGTGGGCAACTTCTGCTATTGTCTGATCTTTAGCATTGGTTCTGAGCATGCGTGCGTGTTTGTACTTTGGACTTTAGTCCGATGGACTTGTGTACACATGATCAGATTAGCCGACGTAGGACATTTGTTATCGGAAAGTTTGTCTGTTCTCACAGCGAACATTTGTCCGATGAAAAAGCAAAAGTTTGTCCGATAGAGCAAACACATGGTCGGATTGTCTGCAAAAACAAGTCCATCGGACATTTGTTGTCAAAAAGTCAGATCGTATGTATGGGCCTATAGTTTGCCAACAACAGTTCTGTAAGCTCTGCCTTGGAGCGCACACACTCTATTTTTTGCAAATTTTTTACTTTTAATCCATAGATTTTTTTTTTTACCTGATGGGTTTCCCAACTCTTCAGCCATTGCACTTTAAGGGAGTCTGGAATTTCTAAAGTCCAATAACAAAATGATACATGAAGCCATCACGAAGGCTTTTGACAAGAAAAGGAGATATGACTTAAATCTCAAGCCAGGAGGCAAGGTATGGCTGTTCACTGCCAACCTAAATTTTGATTTGTCCATCCAAGAAACTGGGCTCTATATGTATTTGCCCATTTTCTGTTGAAAGAAAGACGTTCATAATAAACCACTGGTTTAACCACTTAAGCCCCGGACCAATATGCTGCCTAAAGACCCATGGTGTTTTTACAGTTCGGGACTGCGTCGCTTTAACAGACAATTGCGCGGTCGTGCGACGTGGCTCCCAAACAAAATTGGCGTCCTTATTTCCCCACAAATAGAGCTTTCTTTTGGTGGTATTTGATCACCTCTGTGGTTTTTATTTTTTGCGCTATAGAAAAAAATAGAGCGACAATTTTGAAAAAAATGCAATATTTTTTACTTTTGCTATAATAAATATCCCCCAAAAACATATATAAAAATGTTTTTTTTCCTCAGTTTAGGCCGATACGTATTCTTCTACCTATTTTTGGTAAAAAAAATCGCAATAAGCGTTTATCGATTGGTTTGCGCAAAATTTATAGCGTTTACAAAATAGGGGATAGTTTTATTGCATTTTTATTAATTTTTTTTTTTTTTTTTTACAACTAATGGCGGCGATCAGCGATTTTTTTTTTCGTGACTGCGACATTATGGCGGACACTTCGGACAATTTTGACACATTTTTGGGACCATTGTCATTTTCACAGCAAAAAATGCATTTAAATTGCATTCTTTATTGTGAAAATGACAGTTGCAGTTTGGGAGTTAACCACAGGTGGCGCCGTAGGATTTAGTGTACACTTAGTGTGTGTTTACAACTGTAGGGGGGTGTGGCTGTAGGAATGACGTCATAGATCGAGTCTCCCCTATAAAGGGGATCACTCGATCGATGCAGCGCCATAGTGAAGCACGGGGAAGCCGTGTTTACATACGGCTCTCCCCGTTCTTCAGCTCCGGGGGTCGATCGCGACGGAGCGGCTATAAACAGCCGCGCCGTCATCCCGGATCGCTCCCCGAGGGAACCCGACCGCCGCGTGTAGCGGGGGTCCCGATCGGACCCACGTCTAGGCAGGCACGTACAGGTACGTTGATGTGCCATTCTGCCGACGTATATCTACATGCGGCGGTCGGGAAGTGGTTAATCTATTACCAGAAACCTAGAAAATGCATATAGTCTCTTTTTTATGCTGCTATTAAAGCCTGCTGTTTTTGATTCATTTTTGGGTGACGTAGTCAAGGCTATTAGGTCGAGACTATTCTGGACTGCAGGAGGCCACATCTAGTATCTCTGAGTAAAAAGACTTTTATCCAAAAGAAAATTCCTGTGAGGCAGAAACCAACATGCACCCATTTAGATTCAAAGAAAATTTTCTAGGCTCATCCTGAAAAAATGTCCCAGATCGTAGTGTAATGAAGGTCCAGTTTGTTGTAGTACAAGAGGCCCAATGCAGGCACATGCATGTTCTAGAACGTGGCCCTGTGCTTGGGTTGAAGGCTGGACGTGCATTAGCATGAGCTGGTCTTGATGCTGAATGCCTAAAGAAACTTGAACACTGCTTAGATTGTTGTCTACGACTTGTTCCTGTTAAACTGTGACCTGCTGTTCTGCCTTCCTGTGTACTCAGCTTGTCTTGAGACCTGCTTTTGGACCTTTACTTAGCTGCTGTTTGCTTGACACTGCCTACTGACTTTTGCCTTGTACTTCTGCTGCCCAGCTGTTACTGACCTTGGTTTGAATCCTGTACTCCGATCTGTTCTAAATTGGTAGCCAGACTGTTGCGGACTTGAATCCCAGACTCTGATCCTGTCTACTGAACCTGGTACCTTGCTGCTCAGCTGTTTCCGGCCTCGGCTTTTTTTTTTTTTTTTCATTCAAGTTTAAGTTTATTTTCAGAAAAAATAAATCGGCACAATGTAATGAACATCAATTAAAATTATTACATTGTGGCATACAGTCAAAAACAACAAGGTACATTTAGTTCATTTCCTGACCTTCCATTCCACATTAAAAAAAAGTACCATTAAAACGTAAAAGAAATTGTGAATAATAAAAAAGAATAAATATATTGAAGAAAACAAAATCCAACCCAATTGTCCTCCCCAACCTCCAGAGATACTATAATCCGTATAATCCAATCCAGACCCATGAAATTTAAAAAAATATAATAGATTGTTTGTTTAGATCTATAAGGAGGATAGATGCCTATGGTAAACTCCACCCCCCGACACCCCTAATGGGATCACTCTGTGCCCTAAGAGGCAGAATAACCCCTATCATCCCCCCTCTCTTTTAATAGATAATAAGAATAACCCGATAACAAGAGGACAACTTCAAAACCATCCTCCATATAACATACCTAAGAGGGTTTAAGAAACCATTACAATTAGGTTCAATCAAACCATTTTAAAATAAAATGTAACATATGGGAAGAATAATAAAGAATATATATTATTCTTGTCAAAATAAAGGAAAAGAACAATATATGTATGCAAAACTTGTCCCTTATTCATATAATAATAATAATAATAATAATAAAAAAAAAAAAAGAAACAACATAAACAAAATAAGAGAGAAAGAGAAATAATATTAGAGAAAAAAAAGACAGCATAATAAAAGAAAGGAGTTGGAGAAGAGATAAAAGGACAGAGCCTACCTGTCAAAAGTGCACATCAGTCCAAAGCGAAAGCTAATACTAAATCCGCAAGGTATATGAGATTCCCATAAATTTCAACCAAGGCTCCCATATTTCATTGAACTGGGTAAGTTTATCCATCATGGAGCCAATTCTTTTTTTCTTGTTCCATTATCCATGTGACTTTTCTTTTCATACTTAGTATAGAAACCGATGGTTTCTTCCAGGCAGCTGCTATAGTAATTCTAGCACCCGTCAGGATAAATATCAGTTTTCTGGTAACCTTTTGAACCTGAGGTATGAATCCATTCAGCAAAGCAATCGCCGGGGACTGATGTAAATTACAACCCGTGACCCGTCTAATAATATGTAATACCTTGTTCCAGTATCCACGTATCCTTGGACATTCCCACCATGTGTGTATCATAGAGCCCACCCCATGGCATCCTCTAAAGCACAGAGGTGAGGAGGAGGGATAAATAGATGCCAATTTTAGAGGAACAAGATACCACCTGGTAAATATTTTCACATTTGCCTCCATAAGAGGCACACTCATAAAGCCTTTAATAGATCTAATAAAGTTTCCACACCAATCTTTCAAGTCCCATTCATCATGAAGTTCCCTCTCCCAAGCTAGCATATGAGGTAATTTATTATCATTTGTCGCAAGTGATTTATATATAACCGAAATAACTCCCCCTTCTCTCCGAAGCTTGATCACATTTATGCTCATATGGAGATAGACGTCCAGATACAATTTCGTCTGTCCAAAGTTTCTGAGCATAATCGTATATTTGAGAAAATCTAAATTTCTCAGAGGAAGGAAGATTAAAATTATCCACAAAATATTGTTCAGAAAGGGGACCTAAATGTGAAAAACGCCCAATACGGTACACCCCCTTGTCACGCCACCATTTAAATGATTAGATATCAACATTAGAGGTAAAGATCGGATCTTGAAAAATATCAGCCAAAGGTTGACCCTTCCAGATTATGGAAGGATTATTCCTAAGTGAATCCCAGAGAACTAAAGCCTGTGAAAGAGCCAGGGACAGAATAGAAGGTCTACGTTTGGGGATACACCACAATAAACTTTCTAACAAATACGCTGGGGATGCCTGTTCTTCTATATTAACCCATTCAGGATGATCCTTTTTGATGTATACGTCCAATAGTTGGGCCAATCTAGCAGCTTGGTAATACCACCACAAATTTGGAACTCCCAGACCCCCCTGTTCAGGGAGATTAAAAAGACAACGTGAAGAAACACGCGGACCCTTTTTGTTCCTGATAAATTTGGTAATTTTACCCTGAAAGGACTTCAAATGATTTTTTTTTATCGGTATAGGTCAGTGATGGCGAACCTTGGCACCCCAGATGTTTTGGAACTACATTACCCATGATGCTCCACTACACTGCAGAATGCATGAGCATCATGGGAAATGTAGTTCCAAAACATCTGGGGTGCCAAGGTTCGCCATCACTGGTATAGGTAGTGAGCGAAAAAGATATAGAAGTCTGGGGAGAAGGGTCATCTTAACCGAATTAATCCTGCCTATCCAGCCTATGTTATGAGTACCCCAGTCGCACAAATCCTTTTCAAGTTTCTTATACATAGGAGGGTAATTAGCTAAATATAAAGACTCGAAATTCGGAGTCAGATTAATACTCAAATATTTAATAGATGAATTGTTCCAGCTGAATTTATATTCATTTTTCAGTAAGGATACCATAGTTTCAGGCAGCGATGCATTAAGGGCTCTAGATTTGGCCATATTGACTTTAAGCCCTGAAACTTCTGAGAAATTGTCCAGCAAAGAGTAGATTGCAGGTAAAGAGGAGGTTGGTGAGGTTATGAATAGTAACAGGTCATCTGCAAATAACGCACATTTATGATCTTTTTGCGTACAGTTAACCCCCCTGATATTCGAGTTACTTCGAATAGCTATTGCCAAAGATTCTATCACGATCGCGAATATCAGGGGAGACAAGGGACATCCCTGCCTCGTACCCCTTTTTATTTTAATAGATTCCGAAAATATACCCTGTAATCGTATTTTAGCCTCAGGAGAAGAATAAAGTGCAGATAAAATTCCCATAATTCTGGAACCAAATCCCCATCTCCTCAGTACTGCAAACATATATGGCCAAGAAACTGAGTCAAAGGCCTTCTGAAGGTCTAATGAAAGAAGCATACCCTCTTGCTTATGTTCCCCAGTCCATCTAGATTGCATTATAGAAATTAGATCGACAGCCCTCCTTATCTGGTCTGGACCTTGCCTCCCGGGAATAAAACCGACTTGATCCTTATGAATATATTGACCTATGAAAGATGACAATCTATTGGCCATTATTTTAGTAAAAATTTTAAGGTCATTGTTTATAAGGGATATTGGTCTATAATTCTCAACTTGACTGTGGTCCTTGTCAGGTTTCGGGATTACCGAAATATATGCCATATTGAGTTGTTTACCTATAGGGTTACCATCCGTTAAGTAATTATAAAACTGTGCGAGATAGGGCAACAGGACAACTGAAAATGTTTTGTAGTAAGGAGAAGAAAAACCATCCGGACCGGGAGCCTTATCCGTTTTCAAATTATTGATCACCGTCTGAACTTCCTCGGCCGATATGGGAGCCTCCAATACCTCTCTATGTACCTCTGTCAATTTAGGAAGATCTAAGCCATCAAGAAACTTCTCCACTTTATCAGATGCATAGTCGCCATCAAAAGCGTAAAGTTTGGAATAAAAGTTTTGAAAGGCTGTCATTATCTGCCGAGGGTTCAGAGTAAATGAACCATCTGCTTGTCTAATTTTGGGTAGAATCCTTGATCTAAATCTCGGGGACAATTTATTCGCCAGCATCGGGCCTATCCTATCTTTTAACCGGTAAAATCTAGCACCAGTCCATTTCATAGCCTCATCTGCCCTTACTGTAAGCGCTAGATTCAATGCAGTTCTAGCTGAATCAAGTTGGGAAGTAGGAAATTCAGAAGGATCTAATTTATGTTTTCTACTCAAGTCCACATATGTCTCTTCAAGTTTTTCCACCTCTAACTTCCTCAGTCTTTTTACTCTAGCTGCAATCTGTATAATTTTGCCCCTAACAGTCACCTTATGAGCAGCCCATAAAGTTTCTGGGGACATTTCTTCTGTATCATTAAAATCAAAATATTCTTTTATAGCTTGTTCGATTTCTGCTACTAAAACAGGA
The DNA here is from genome assembly GCF_905171775.1 of Rana temporaria. Lineage (NCBI taxonomy): Eukaryota > Metazoa > Chordata > Amphibia > Anura > Ranidae > Rana > Rana temporaria. Next base: position 48,174,905 of record NC_053500.1, on the reverse strand, counting down.
TCCTTTAAAATTGACTGGTTAAGTGTCCAATGAGACACTCTTTGGGTAGAATTCTCTTTTCTTAAAGATAACAGAACCATAGAATGGTCCGACCAAGAGACATCCACAATAGTAGATTTTATAGCTGAAGGGACGTGACGGTTGGAAAGCAATATATGGTCTATTCGTGAATATGATTGGTGGGGATTAGAAAAGTGAGTGAAATCTTTAGTTTTAGGATTCAATTCCCTCCATATATCAGTTAAACTAGATTGGTGAAGCATACGCGCCACCTGTGTACTAGCTTTAGTTGGTCTAATCATTTTAGCATTATGTTGTTTAGATTTATCTAATCCCGAATCAAAGGCTAAGTTGGAATCTCCACCCATAATGATGATACCCTCCATAAAAGGTTGGAGAACATCAAACATTTGATAAAAGAATCCCTTTTGTCCCCTATTAGGTGCATAATACGAGACAAAAGTATACAGATTTCCTTCCAGGGTTCCCTTTACCAAGACAAATCTACCCTCCGGGTCCGCGTATTCCTTAATCAAGTCAAAATTGCAGAATTTAGAAAATAAGACGGCTACCCCTTTAGTCTTATTTTCTGCTTTAGACAGGTAAAACACCGGAAAATGTGCATGCAAAAAAGAGGGGGCGTACCGTTTTGGGAAGTGTGTCTCTTGTAGGAAAACCACATCGACATGAAGGGACTTGTAGGGCCTTTCGCCTTTTAATTGGAGTATTCAACCCCTGAGTGTTGTGTGAAACAACACGAAGGGGTGTAGAAGGGTTATTTGAACCAGCCATGAGTCTTGATCAGTACCATAGACGGGTTGCATAACGATGGCTGTGTATACAATCGAGTAAAAACACTAATTGGCAGGTAGGCTGACATGGTAAATAAGGTAGGAGAGAAAGAAAAGGTATAAAGGTAGAAGATGAAGAAATAAAAACAAACATAAACAGTATAGTAAACTGTAGGATAACAGAAGGTCAAACCATGACCCAGAATGAAGGGAGAGTATATCCTCCCTCCCCTCATTCAAACACATGACCTTAGAACAGCCCATATAAAGGGCTAGGTACCTACTCCCTAGGACGACCAAATGTCGACCCAAGAAGCAAGCTGAGGCCCAATGCCTCACCGCCGGCCGCCGCCGACGGTTAAATAATCATAAATTTAATTCTTGTGTAAGAAGAAATCGACCCAAAAAGGCATAGTAAATATAACAAATATTAAAATGAATTTTCCCAGATTGGCACAAATAAAAAAAGAAAAAACACACATTCTAACCCCTCCCTTAATCCTTCAAAATATATAATCATATGCTAAAAAAAAAAAATGGAAAATTATATATTAATCAATAAATCCAAGTTTATATATATATTTAAAAAAATATCAAAAAATCCATGTTCCCTGGGAAAATGCAGACAAAAAATGTTTTGGTGAAACCATTTCTACCAATCGTAAGAGAAAAAAAAAAAAAAAAAAAAATTTGACGACCACACGAAGGAAAAAAAAAAGAATGCAAAAAAATGTATTTCAACTTCAGGTAGCAAAGTCATTCTTAACCTTCCTGTGCTTGACTCTGTTCCAGGTAGAAGAATTCGGGCTAATAGGGGTTTGTCTTTTGGCCGAATTTTGCTGGGTAGGCGTAGTATCCATGTCCGGTTCGACAAAAATAATCTTCAGATCCAATAATAGTCTTTCACCCTCCTGAAAATTGTGAACTACATAATGTCTGCCATTATATGAAAATTTCAGTGCGAACGGAAAGGCCCATTTATACCTGATGTCCTTTTTCAAGAGGGCAGACAATAAAGGTTTCATCTCTCTTCTCCTCTGTATTGTGTAAGGGGAAATATCAGAAAATATTTGGATGGTTGCGCCCTGGTATTGTAATTGTTCATGTTGTCGAGATTTTTTCATTATTTCTTCCTTGACAGAATAATAATGAGGTTTGACTACCACATCCCTCGGTAAGCCATCCTTTCTCAATGGTCCTAGGGACCTATGGGCACGGTCCAATTCCAATTTGTGAGTTGGAATAGACGGAATCAGAACTTTAATAATGTCCTGTATTGCCGCTTGAACATCAACAATGGATTCAGGCAATCCCCTGACCCTGAAATTGTCCCTCCTTGATCTGTTCTCAAGATTTTCGATCTTAGCCTGAGCAGCTTCCAGCTGTTCTTGCAGAAATAACAAATGGTCAGCATTCTGATCAATTCTGGCAATATTGATATCCAGTTTGTGTTCAATAGTTTCAATCCTGTTTCCAAGACATTGAAAGTCAGCCCTAATGTCTCTAGTGATTCTCTCAGCATTCTGTGCCAGTCCCCTGTCCAGCATTTCAGATATTCTGTTAAACAAATCAGTGACATTGAAGGAAACATCACGAGCCTGTTCAGCATTAGTATGCACATTAACAGGGTTCTGTGAGGGAATCTCTGCAGGAATTATATGTCCTACATTACTAGGAATCACTCCTTCCTTCAGTGCAGTGGAATACAGAATAGGAGATGTGTCAGAACAAGATGCCTGAGGTAAAGATGCAGCCAGCAAAGGAGATAAAACTTGCCTGTCAGATGTGGAGGCCTCTGTTGTTTCCAGTGTGTGTATCTGAGGTACGGCGGCCATTTTGATGAGTCTTTTTCATAACAGATCCTTTAGTAATATTCCTGCCTTTCCTGTGATATTTGCCTGTCATGGACCGGTTTTCTACTGTACTATCCACCCGCTGGTGTCAATCCAACTCCCTCAGCAGGTCTAATAGCCCGGTAATTACCGTATAATGGCCTTCTATGAGGAGAGTCACCGCTCCTATGGCCTGTCTCCTATCAGGCTCTTAAACTTGTATCCTGTCAGTATCAATTGAGATGTCTGGTACGGTTCGAACCACCAAAGATTCCACTATCCGTGGATGACGTTTTCGCGGGTGTATAGGATCCAAATCTCCGGTTATCGTCGTCAAACGGCTAGCGGTGAGCAGAGCTCCGTTCCTAAGCTGCCATCTTAGGAGCTCCAGGGGGCGTGGCCTCCTGGCCTCGGCTTTTATGCTATGTTCCTAACGTACCCGGGTGTTCCTGCGTTTGGTTTCTGTCCAGGGCTTTACAGTTGCCTGGTTAGGGCATCTAACATTAACAGATCTGGTATTGCCTGTAGCATTGGCACTCATGCCACTCCATATTCTTGTTTTCCCTGTTGCTTCTTCTAGGGATGTTGAACAGGAAATGCCAGAGAGACCTCTTCAACTGTCTCCACCAGCTGTGACATAAAGACTTTTCTCAATATTATGTAGGTTTGAAAATCTATACGTGTAATAAAACCTAAGGCTAGAGTTTTATTTTTATTTTACCTTTTTCAGATTTGTTGGCCATTTTAAGTCACGAAAAGAAAGAGAATTGGAATATGGTACAAAAGTGATGGAATTTACCAATGTATATATCAAAAATTTTGGAGAAGATATGACTGATGAAAGGCTAAAGGAGATCTTTTCTGCTTTTGGTATGGAGCATTCTTTATCTTGCACCAATGCCACTGAATGACTGGAGAACTACACTTTACATGTAATGTGACTTGCATTGTTTCACTTTAACCACTTAAGACCCGGACCTTTAGGCAGCTAAAGGACCCAGCCAGGTTTTACCCAGCCAGGTTTTGCGATTTGGCACTGCGTCGCTTTAACAGACAATTGCGTGGTCGTGCGATGTGGCTCCCAAACAAAATTGGCGTCCTTTTTTCCCACAAATGGAGCTTTCTTTTGGTGGTATTTGATCACCTCTGCGGTTTTTATTTTTTGTGCTATAAATAAAAATAGAGCGACAATTTAGAAAAAAACTTTATGCTATAATAATAGATATCCCCCAAAAATATATAAAAAAAGTTTTCCTCAGTTTAGGCCGATACGTATTCTTCCAATTTTTGGTAAAAAAATTGCAATAAGCGTTTATCGGTTGGTTTGCACAAAATTTATAGCGTTTACAAAATAGGGGATAGTTTTATTGCATTTTTATTAATTATTTTTTTTTTTTTACTACCAATGGCGGCGATCAGCGATTTTTTCTTTTCGTGACTGCGACATTATGGCGGACATTTCGGACAATTTTGACATATTTTTGGGACCATTGTCATTTTCACAGCAAAAAATGCATTTAAAATGCATTGTTTACTGTGAAAATTACCATTGCAGTTTGGGAGTTAACCACAGGGGGCGCTGATGGTGTTGTGTGACCTCAAGTGTGTTTACAACTGTAGGGGGGTGTGGCTGTAGGTGTGACGTCATCGATTGTGTAGCCCTATAAAAGGGATCACATGATCGATGAGGCCGCCACAGTGAAGAACGGGGAAGCTGTGTTTACATACAGCTCTCCCCGTTCTTCAGCTCGGGGGACCGATCACGGGACTCCAGCAGCGATCGGGTCCGCGAGTCCCGCGGCCGTGGTCACGGAGCTTCAGACCGGAGCGCGGCGGCGCGACCCCACGGCTGGGCTTAAAGAGCCACGTACATGTACGTGGATGTGCCCAGCCGTGCCATTCTGCCGACGTATATCGGCGTGAAGGGGTCCTTAAAGCGGTGGTTCACCCTGCTGAACAACATTTCAGCATAAAATTCGGCATTGTAGCGCGAGCTACAGTATGCCGGTCTTACATTTTTTATCCCCGTACTCACTGTTTAATCGTACATAGACGATTCCGTCTGCCGCGGGGAATGGGCGTGCCTATGGAGAGAGAGGATGATTGACGGCCGACTCTGGCACGTCACGCTCCCCGAAGACAGCCGGAGTAGGTCTCGGCTCTTCACGGAGCCTGCGCACAGGCTATGCGCAGGCGCCGTGAAGAGCCAAGCCTATTTCGGCTATTTCCGGAGAAGCGTGACGCGCCAGAGCCGTCCGTCAATCACTTTCCGTCTGGATTGGAACGCCCATTCCCCGTGGGCAGACGGAATCGTCTAGGTAGGATTAAACGGTGAGTACGGGGATAAAAAATGTAAGACCGGCATACTGTAGCTCGCGCTACGATGCCGAATTTTATGCTAGAATAAAAAAAAACATTTTTTTTTTTTTTTAAATAGGGTGAACCCCCGCTTTAAGTGGTTAGGCGGTTAAATAGATTTTTATTGAAAAATGTAAAATAAAAAGGGTAAAGATGACTCAGTGTATCGGTTGTAAACCAGTTAATACTGAAAGTATTTGTTTGAAACTTGCTGGTCTTTAGGATATGACCGAGTGGGCGTTCAAAATTCTAGTTTACGGTACAAATTTTATGAATCTGGAAATGTAGCATTTCCACAACTATGCACTCCTTGGTAAAATAATAAAAACAAATGGAGTGATCAATTTAGATTTTGGGCCCTTTCACACTTAAGGATCCCGTGAGGATCCGTTCCTTTAATATCCGCTTGCTCAGCGGGGATCGCTCCGTTGATCACGGCTGAGCCGGCAGATCTGCGCTCTCTATGGAGGGATTGGATGAACACGGGACCGTCTGTCTGTGTTCACCCGATCCGCAGACGGATGGAAAAATAGGGTTTCTCTTTCGTTCATAGACGGACACAGCCTTCTTTGACATTAGGGTTATGCTTCTTCCTACCAGGAGAGTTTAGGCAGAATTTAACAGCACTTAAAGCGCTAAAACCTTTCCTTCGTGCCGCGCCTCCCAGGGGGCGTGGCTCCCCCAGGCATAACCCACACCCTGCTCTAGGAGCCTCAGTCTTTTTCTGCCTAACGACAGGAGAGGAGTCAGGCACTTCTAGAGTCCTGTACTTTTTTTTTTTTTTTATTGTGATTTTTCTCGCTTTTATTTTGTTCCTGCATTTTTGAATCCTGTGATTCTTCTATCAACAGCCGACTGGGTGACAGGTTGGGTCCTCGACCCTTGTAGTCCCCCCCCATGTTCGGCCATCGAGCGTGTGCTGGCCCTTAGCTCAGCTTTGGGACGTCCACGACAGGCCCTGTTGCTCCAGGGGCACCCGGGGAACTTCGGTTCTAGGGCACACATATGACCGGTCTCTATGGCTGTGTCAGTGTGTCTGGCCGACAGCCATGCCGTTTACGGACGTTGGGTTGTCTGGGATACCTCCAGCCGGGTAGTCGCAGGACGGGTAAGTAGTGGCCCCTTACTCAGGTAAGTGGTCTGGCTGGAATGTTCCCAGGGGAGGTCGACTGAGGGTTTTTTCCCTGCTTTCCGCTCTCCCTTATTCCTCTCCCTCCTTCCCTTGTGGGTAGCGGGTGTGAGTTTTTTTTTTTCTGGGGCTCATATACACCCGGACCCGTGTGTGTGTAGCGGGGGCTGTGTGTTGTCACTACAGGGGGCTGTGGTGTTCACTAAGGCCCTTTCATGTGTGTTGTGAGGTGATTTTTTTTGTGCTGGCTTTTGCTGTGTCACTGTCTTTTTTTTAAATGCTGCTCAACGGCCGCCATTTTACCGGAGCCCCGCTCTATATAGCTCGGCGGCCATTTTCTTGTGGTCCTATGTTGTTTTCTCAGCATTCGGCGGCCATCTTGCTTTTTCGTCTGCCTCGTGTGACGGCTTTGGCGCTGCAAAAGATCGCGGATCTGTCTGAGGAGAAGACGCAGCGCTGCGCGGCTTCTCAGCACACTTTGTCTTTCTCAGACCACGCTGCACCGGGTGGGGTGGTGAGTACCAGGGGCCCCCATACGCTGCAATAGCAGCAAGGAGGTGACCAGTGGGGGTTTTTGTCCTGCTTTGCAGGGTGGGTGACACAGCGCTGACACTATGGAACCTGAGCCAGGTCTCCCTATCCAGCAACGCCTGAGTTAACCCTTAACGCCCTTTCCCCTGCCACATCTGTTATGTTGGCTGTCCTGGGTTTCTTGCCAGGTTTGAAGCAGCTAGTGTCCGGATGGGGGGTAAAAGGCCTGAGCCTGCTTCTGGGGATGTCTCTGATGCAGAATTGCTGTTTTCTGGTTCTGTTATGTCAGAGGCTGCAGGCTTAACCCACATGGATAGTGAGGATGACTCTGCTGCAGAGTCAGTTGCTGGCAAGGAATTTGTTGGAGCTCTTGTTTCTGCGGTGCGTGAGACTCTAAAAATTGAGGATGTGGTGGAGACACCAGCCGTGTCAGTACCTTTTGCATTCTGCAGACCGCCACGCACCGCTAAAGTGTTTCCTTATGTTCCTTATTTGGACAATATGTTATACGAGGAATGGGATGCACCGCAGAAAGTTTGTCAAAAAGCTTTGCAACCCGTTAACCCCTTGAGGGGGACTTTTTAAAAAAAAGTAGGTCTCTCCTCCGCCAGTGGACCACCCTGTGTCCAGACTGAGCAGGGCCACCACGTTGCCTGTGGAAGGGGCTCCTGCATTTCAGGATCCCGCTGATAGGAGAGTGGAGGCCGTGGCCCGCTCCCTTTTTGCGGTGGTGGGTTCGGCGGTGAGGCCGGCTCTGGCCGCGGCCCTGGTGGCACAGGCCCCGACTCAAAGGGCGAAGCTCCTGCTACAGGAGCTGGAAGAAGGGGATGCTTCTGAGTCCTCTAGGGACCTGGCTGAACAATTGGTTCAGGGTCAGAAATTTCTCTGCGAGGGGGCCATGGATACGATCCGGGGCTTCCGTCTATGCAGTGGTAATGCGCCGCCTTGTGTGGCTGAAGATCTGGTCTGCGGACTAGTCCTCTAAGGAGGCCTTGGTGATGGCCTTTAAGGGTGAACGGTCCTTTTGGGACTTCCCTGGATGGCATCATTGAGGATGCCACGGGTAGTTAGCGCATGCTGTTCCCACAGTCTGGGAAGGGCTAGGGACCTCGCCATGTGCAAGGACCCTCCTTGACTACCTCCGAGCGTTTTTTCGCCCTCCCTGTGAGGTGTGGGTAGGTCTACAAGGTGCTTAAACCCCCGCCGCGGGGCAGCAGCGTACCTGATACCGCATGCCTAACAAGTCTGCGGACATATCTGCTTCCGCCTGAAGGTCTGCTCCCACCCGTGTCTCGGGTGGGAGACTGGCTTCGCACATTCGTGGCTCGGTGGAGGTCTCTCCTCTCCGACCGTTGGGGTTGCGAAGTGGTTTCCTTGGGGTACAAGATAGAGTTTTTCTCTTGTCTGCCAAACAGGTTTTTTCCCTCCGGCCTCTGGCCTCCTCCGGTTCGCCGGTTGGCTCTGTCAGGGGCTGTCCAGGATCTTCTGGTCAGGGGGGTGATTGTGCCAGTTCCCTCGTTGGAACGGTCTCAGGGGTTTTACTCCATTCTGTTTGTGTCCCCACGGAGGATGGGGCCCGGTCAATCCTGGGCCTCAAGTCCCTCGTTTGTTTTGTCAAGGTGCAAACTTTCAGGTGGTGTCTTGGTAATAGCGGCACTCCATCAGTGTTTTTTTTTTCTGGCATCCTGGATGTCATGAATGTGTACCTGCATGTTCCCATATCCTCAAAGTCCCAGAGATTCTGTGCTTTGCGGTCGGGGGGGGGACCATTTTCAATTGGTGTCCTTCCTATTCGGCAGGTTTTCGCTAAGGTGCTCGTCCCGATACTGGCCCGGCTGTGACAGCGGGGGTTTGTTATCATGGGATGTCTGGGCGACATTCTCCTACGAGCTTCTTCGAGCTCTGAATTGGTGGAGCCGTGTCTATCACGTGTCAGGCTCTCCAAGAGTTCGGCTGGTTTCTGGATTGTCCTGAAATCGGGGTTAATTCCGTCTCAGGGACTGGAATACCTGGTACTCGTCCTGGATTCCGCCGGGGCGGGAGTGTTTTTCTCGTAACGGAAAAACTTCAGACTCTATCTGCTGTGCAGCAGTTGCCGACCCAGTAGCGGTCATCTCTGCGATTCTGCAGGAAGGTTCTGGGTCCATTGGGGCCTCTTTCGAGGCGGTTCCTTATGCCCAATTCCACGCCAGGGTACTACGGAGGAAACTGCTGTCACGTTGGGACTAGCTTCCGTCGTCTCTGAATTACCAGATTCAATTGAGTCATCTGATCATGTCTCCCCCTGGTGTGGTGGCTGGCGTTTCCGGTGCTTCGGGCCGGGAAGTCGTTTTCTGCAGGCCACTGGACAGTGGTCACGACGGATGCCAGCCTCTCCGGTTGGGGAGGGGTGCTTGGGGCACCCAGTCAGCCCAGGGGCACTGGACTCAGGTGGAGTCCTGCCTACTGATCAACGGTCTGGAGCTCCGAACAATCAAGCATTGCCTTGCCAGGTGGTCCCTGGATCTACAGGACCGACCGGTCAGGATCCTGTCCGACATCGCCATGGTCGTGGCGTAGGATGATCATCGGGGAGGCACACAGAGTTCTGTTGCAGCGACGGGGGTCGCACACATCCTTTCGGTGGGCCAAAGGGTCCGTTCCGGCTCTATCGGCCGGGTACATTCCGGGAGTACGGAATTGGCTAGCCGACCTAAGTCGCACTACACTGGGCCAAGGAGAGTGGTCTCTCCACCCGCAGGTGTTCCAGGGTCTGTGCCAAAAGTGACGCACTCCGGACGTGGACCTTCTAGCGTTCCGTCTCTATCGGTAGGTGCCACGGTTCGTGGCCAGGTTTAAGGGCCCGTGGGCTGACGCGTCAGGCGCGTTGGTGGCTCCTTGGGGTCACTATCGCTTAATTTACACCTTCCCTCCTCGGAAGCTTCTTCCTCGCCTGCTGCGCAGAGTGGAAGCTGTAGGGATTCTATCAATCCTGATCGCTCCAGATTGGCCACGTCGCTCCTGGTACGCGGACCTGGTGCGTCTGGTGGCAGACGCCCCCTAGCGTCTTCCCCTGGGAGTTGATCTTCTGTTACAGGGTCCGATCTTCCACCCTGTTTCACAGCCACTGGCTTTAGCAGCGTGGCTGTTGTGAGCCAGGGGCTGAAGGACCGAGGCCTATTGGGCTCGGTGGTCTCTACCGTGCTGCGTGCACGGAAGTCTACCTCACGTAGGATTTCTCATCATACATGGAAGGCCTACAGCTCTGTGTGTGGGGTTCTGCTGTCTTTGCAGCAGGGAGTGGTTCAGGCTCTCGCCTTAAGTTCGGTTAGGAGCCGGATTTCTGCTCCTGGCTGTTTTACTTGCAGCGACCCTTGGCATCACACTCCTGGGTGCGTACATTGGGTCAGGGGGTCTGGCAGGTGGCCCCTCCGGTGCGCCCTCCATTACCCCCATGGGACTTGAATTTAGTCCTTTCGGTGCTTCGGGATGCTCCCTTTGAGGACATTCGGGAGGTTTTTTGTTTATTGTCACAAACGGTGATTTTATTTCTGGTAGCTATTACTTCGATCAGACGTGTGTTTGTCTGATTGATCTGGCGGCCTTGTCTTGCAAGGCTCCCTACTTGGTCATCCGTAAGGATGAGGTGGCGCTGCGGCCGCAGCCGTTTTTTCTCCCTAAGGTCGTTTCGGCTTTTAACATTGAGGTGGACATTGTTCTTCCACCCTTATGTCCTCTGCCGAAATGCCAGGAGGAGGCCACTTTGCATCCTCTGGATGTGGTTCGGGCCCTACGAGTGTACTTATGTTACGGTTCCGTTCCGGAAGTCGGACTCACTGTTCGTGTCGGTGGCTGGCCCTACAAGAGGGCCTGGCGGTCTCGTCGGCCACCGTTCCTAGGTGGTTGCGACGGATTGTGCTTCAGGCCTATGCCCTAAAGGGGCGTGCGCCGCCCTTTCGGGTTATGGCGCATTCGACCAGGGCGATCGGGGCCTCTTGGGCTTTCCGGCATCATGCCTCTGTGTTACAGCGGTGTTAGGATGCATCCTGGTCGTCATTCCACGCTTTTTCAAAGGTTTACGAGGTGGATGTGTGTGCATCTTTTGATGCCTCCTTCAGCCGCAGGTGTTACGGGCGGCAGTTTATGGTTGGAGTTTCTCTGTTGAGCAACTCCGGTTTTTGTTTGGGGTGTAACCTGGTTTGCTGTGTTATTTTCCCACCCCTCTAATTTTTTTTGACACTGCTTGGGGACGTCCCTAATGTCAAAGAAGGCTGTGTCCGTCTATGAACGGAAGAGAAAATAGGATTTTTGTACTCACCGTAAAATCCATTTCTCTGAGTTCATAGACGGACACAGCACCCACCCCTCCTTGGTTTGTACTGCTTGTTACGAACTGAGGCTCCTAGAGCAGGGTGTGGGTTATGCCTGGGGGAGCCACGCCCCCTGGGAGGAGCGTCACGAAGTAAAGGTTTTAACGCTTTAAGTGCTGTTAAATTCTGCCTAAACTCTCCTGGTAGGAAGAAGCAATAACCCTAATGTCAAAGAAGGCTGTGTCCGTCTATGAACTCAGAGAAATGGATTTTACGGTGAGTACAAAAATCCTATTTTTCCTCCGTCTGCAGAAAACGGACCATGACGGGGACCGATGAGATCGGGTGTCAGCGGATGTTCATCCACTGACACCCACTATCCCATAGGATACATGTATGTCTGTATTTCATCCAAAAACTGATGGATGAAATACGGACATACGGTGTGAAAGGGCCCTTACTGTCAATGTAGCTGAAGAGCTCAAACTAAGAAAAAAATAAGTAATACAAAGGTTGCATACAACATAGAACTTTCTTTATCGTACATCACGGGACACAGAGCGGCATATTCATTACTATATGGGTTATATGGAGTACCTTCAGGTGATGGACACTGGCAATCTCAAAAACAGGAAGTGCCCCTCCCTATATAACCCCCTCCCATAGGAGGAGTACCTCAGTTTTTACGCCAGTGTCTTAGGTGTTGGTCATGGTTTAGCTTGCCTCCACATCCTTGGGATTAAGGTGGGCTAACCGGTTCTGTCCAAAGGCCTCAGTGCTAAAGTGGTCAGTAACCGGACCCCAAACCATTGGGGTATAGCCCATAATGCTTTCTGTCACAGAGAGCTGGACTCTGGGCCCAGAACTTAGAAACCTTTGGGGGCCTAATGTTTCTGTTGCCAGGGTGCTGTATGGGCCCAGGACAGTGGATCCTTCATAGGAACCCAGGGCCTGAAGGTCTAGACGCCCCACGGAGATGGGGGAAGATTGGACCTCTTGCTGTGCAAAGTCCTGCGGCATGGAGCAGGTAAGTGAAGGAGAAACTTGCGGAACTTGGTTCGCAGCAGGTTTTTTCTGGGGGAAGGTCACAGTGGGACATGCCTATGGTTTATGCGCTGCATCTGGCAAGGTGAGTCACATATCTTAGGATAGGATGACTCTGTATGTATATATTCCCCATAATCGTGACCTCCCTGGTAGTATTGCAACTGGTGCTAGAAAGCATTGAAAAAGGGCCTGTGTGTATAGTGACAATTCTCTCTAAGAGAAGCCCCTAGGAATCTACTGAGGTTTCTTATGTAAAAGGGAGTGAATGCTCCTACCTGCAAGCCTGCTCAGAGAGGTCCAGGCGGTTGCTGCAGGAAAAAATGCCGCTCTGTGGATCCTGGCCTGGACGGCAGGATCAGCCTCTGACCTCCTCGTGTGGCCCCCTCCCCCCTCCGCCGGCGCGCGCGTCCCCGTGATATGGGCGCAATTTCGCGCCGTTTTTCTGACAGGGGAAGGGCGGGCCTGTAGGTAAAAGGAAGGGGCGGCCCTTCCAAAAAGTTCCCAGCTCAGTGAAGTGTTGGAACTGAGAGAGGAAGGACCAGAGCGGCAGAGTGGGGCGCCGAGGACACACAGTGGCCAAAGAAGAGTATTACAGTCTTCAAAAAGACTGTCTTTTACCCTAGAGATAGGGTTTCTTTTTCAGCAGTTTTTTTTGGCAAATACTACTAAAGGGGGACAGAATGTTTTTTCTTTCTTTGGTTTAAAAAAAAAAAAAATTAATAAGGAAGGCATTTTTTTCCCCAGAAAGGTTTTGGGCAACAACTATTTATTTTCCCAAACACCGTTAAGTAGCGGGCGTACCTCGGTATTGTACCATGGCATCTGGTTCAGAGGGTACAAGAGGTGGGGATTCCCCCAGAGGGTCTGAGGTCTCGGACAAAGTCATACCGCTACTTTCCCCAGAGGGAGCCTTGGTGGGACCATCGAGATCTGGGGCTGGAGCTGGCACGGGTCAGTCCAACCCTAGGGTGGTCACGGACGAGGTACTGTCCACCTCTCTAAAGGAGATGGAAAAAAGAATGGAAAAAATGATAGCCAAGGCTATGCAGGGCAAAAAACGGAATAGATCTCCGTCGCCCGAGCGTGAACCCCTCAGATGAGGAGGTCCCTTCTGCAGGGGAATTGGAAGACCTCTTGGACGAGGACCAAGTAGGTTCAGGGATCGAGGATCCGGGTACGGAGGAGTCTGGCGCAGGCTCCCAAAGGGAGAGCTGGTGGGTTCAAGTTTTAACAGACTTGGTCCATAGGACGTTCAGCTTGCCAGTACCAGATCTCCAAGTATCAACGGTCTCAGCTTTGGGCTCACTAAGAGCGCCTCAAACCAATGCGGTTTTTCCGATCCATCCTCTACTAGAGGAAGTTATGTTCCAAGATTGGGCCAAGCCAGATAGAATCTTTGTACCACCAAAAAGATTCTCTGCCTTATATCCTATGGAAGAGAAATTTTCCAAGAGATGGGCAGCCCCGGCTGTAGACGCGGCCATCTCATGTGTTAACAAATCTTTAACATGCCCTGTAGAAAACATACAGGTGTTCAAGGATCCGGTTGATAAACGCTTGGAAACGCTACTTAAAACCTCCTTCACTACTGCAAGGGCAGTAGTGCAGCCAGCTGTGGCTGCAATTGGGGTTGCACAAGCATTATCGGATCAAGCTAAGCAGATGCTTAAACTTATTCCTGCCCAGCAGGCAGAAGAATTTTCGGACATCCCTAGGGCCATACGCTTTACGGTAGATGCGATTAAGGATTCTATCCAGCAAGCGTCACGTTTATCGTTATCCCTTATCCATATGAGAAGACTCTTATGGTTAAAGAGCTGGGAGGCAGAGCCCCCATGCAAGAAGCTCCTGGTAGGGTTCCCCTTCCATGGAGGACGACTCTTCGGAGAAGACCTGGACAAATACATCCAGACCATTTCAAGCGGAAAAAGTACTCTTTTTGCCCACCAAGAAGAAGTTTCGGGGGCCTGCGTTTAAACGACAGTACTCCCCTGGGCAGGGGCCTTCCAATACCAAACAGTATCGACGGCCTCCTGCAAGATCAAATTTTAACAAGTCGCAGGGACAGGCCGTCGCAGGCAAGAAGCAGTGGTTTCGCAATCCAGCAAAGCCAGCCCCCAAGCCGGCCTTATGAAGGGGCGCCCCCACCCTCGAAGGTGGGGGGAAGACTGCGTCTCTTTGCAGAGGTTTGGGAGGCCAGCATTCCCGACAGAAGGGTACGGTCTTCCGTGGCTACAGGCTACAAACTAGACTTCCTAAAGTTTCCTCCTCCTCATTTTCAGGAGTCAAGAGTACCAAACGATCCGAAGAAGGGAGCCGCATTAATAGCGGCATTAAATCATCTACGGCCAATTTTGGACTTAAAAAGGGTGAATGCATACCTAAAGGTCCGCTCATTTCGGATGGAATCCGTGCGGTCAGCAGTTGCCGCACTTCAGAAGGACGATTTTATGGCATCCATAGACATAAAGGATGCTTACCTTCATGTTCCAGTTTACCAGCCACATCAAAGATTTCTACGCTTCTCGGTGGCTCTACGTCATTTCCAATTCGTGGCGCTTCCCTTCGGGTTGGCTACGGCCCCCCGGGTGTTTACGAAGGTCCTAGCTCCAATCCTAGCCAATCTAAGGAGCCAAGGGGTCACGATCCTAGCATACCTGGACGACCTCCTAGTCATAGATCACTCGTCTCCTGGCTTGGAACGAGCAGTGGCCCTCACAGTTCAGTACCTCGAGAGGTTCGGCTGGGTCCTAAATCGAGAAAAATCAGCATTCCAGCCCACAAGGCAGTTGGAATATCTCGGCATGAGATTAGACACAGAACAACAGAGGGTGTTTCTGCCTCTGATAAAAGTCAAAGCCATCAAGGAATTAATCCTACTGGTTCTAAGCAAGAAGGAACCAACTGTTCGCCTATGTATGCGGTTACTAGGCAAGATGGTGGCCACATTCGAGGCGGTACCGTACGCCCAGAGCCACACTCGCATCCTGCAGGCAGCCATCCTGTCAGCATGGAGCAGGAGGCCACAGGCCTTAGATATCCCTTTGCCGCTCTCATCAAGAGTCCGACAAAGTCTGTGTTGGTGGTTAGACCCTCAGAATCTACTGAAGGGGAAGTCTTTCAGCCCAGTGGCTTGGAAGATAGTAACCACAGACGCCAGCCTGACAGGCTGGGGAGCAATTTTGGATGGTTGCACTCGCCAAGGCACTTGGGCAAAGCCAGAGAAGCAGTTGCCCATCAACATCTTGGAGCTCAGAGCTGCTCGACTAGCCCTCAGGGCTTGGACGTCCAAGTTGCAGGGGTTCCCGGTGAGAATTCAATCGGACAATGCCACGGCAGTGGCATACATAAATCACCAAGGGGGAACCAAGAGTCAAGCCGCTCAGAGAGAGGTGAGCTTGATTCTCCTATGGGCAGAAGCTCATGTGCCCTGCATATCGGCAATATTCATTCCAGGAGTGGACAACCTTCAGGCGGACTTTTTAAGTCGCCAGACTCTGTTGCCGGGGGAATGGTCTCTACATCCACAGGTCTTTCAGACACTCTGCCAGAGATGGGGAGTGCCGGACGTGGACGTCATGGCATCAAGACTCAACAAGAAGCTAGACAGGTTCATATCCCGCTCAAGGGATCCGATGGCCTGCAGAACCGATGCGCTGGTTTGCCCTTGGCATCAGTTCAAACTTCTTTATGCTTTTCCCCCGCTCCAGTTACTACCCCGCCTGCTGCGCAGGATCAGGGTGGAGCACATACCAGTCATCCTGGTAGCTCCATCATGGCCCAGAAGGGCATGGTATTCACTAATCCTAAAGATGGTAGTGGGAGACCCTTGGACTCTTCCTCTACGGCCAGACCTGCTATCGCAAGGTCCGATCCTCCACCCTGCCTTACGGCATCTAAATTTGACGGCCTGGAAGCTGAATCCCTGATTCTCAGGGGTAGAGGTCTGTCTCAGAAGGTAATCTCTACCCTAATCAGAGCCAGGAAACCGGTCTCTAGGGTGATTTATTACAGGGTCTGGAAGGCCTATGTAGGCTGGTGTGAGTCCAAGTTATGGCTTTCTCGTAAGTTTACCATCGATAGAGTATTAAGTTTTCTCCAGCTAGGAGTGGATAAAGGACTGGCATTAAGCACTATCAAGGGACAGATTTCAGCTTTGTCAGTGTGGTTTCAGCGGCCGCTGGCCACCCACTCGCTGGTTAAGACCTTCATGCAGGGGGTCTTACGTATTAATCCTCCAGTTAAATCCCCGCTTTGTCCGTGGGATTTAAATCTTGTTCTGTCAAGTTTACAGAAACAACCTTTTGAGCCGTTGGCTGAAATTCCTTTGGTTTTACTGACAAGGAAGTTAGTATTTTTGGTCGCCATAGTTTCCGCCAGAAGAGTATCGGAACTGGCAGCCTTATCCTGTAAGGAACCATATCTTATTTTGCATAAGGACAGGGTCGTTCTCCGCCCTCATCCTTCCTTCCTACCAAAGGTTATATCCAGTTTTCATCTAAACCAGGATTTGGTATTACCATCCTTCTTTCCTAAACCTACTTCCAGAAAGGAAGGGTTGCTGCATACCTTGGATATTGTCAGGGCCATGAAGGCCTATCTTAACCGCTTAAGCCCCGGACCATTTTGCAGCTAAATGCCCAGGCCAGGTTTTGCAATTCGGGACTGCGTCGCTTTAACAGACAATTGCGCGATCGTGCGACGTGGCTCCCAAACAAAATTGGCGTCCTTTTTTCCCCACAAATAGAGCTTTCTTTTGGTGGTATTTGATCACCTCTGCGGTTTTTATTTTTTGCGCTATAAACAAAAATAGAGCGACAATTTTGAAAAAAAATCAATATTTTTTACTTTTTGCTATAATAAAAATCCCCCAAAAACATATATAACATTTTTTTTTCCTCAGTTTAGGCCGATACGTATTCTTCTACCTATTTTTGGTAAAAAAAATCGCAATAAGCGTTTATCGATTGGTTTGCGCAAGATTTATAGTGTTTACAAAATAGGGGAGTTTTATTGCATTTTTATTAATTTTTTTTTTTTTACTACTATTGGCGGCGATCAGTGATTTTTTTCGTGACTGCGACATTATGGCGGACACTTCGGACAATTTTGACACATTTTTGGGACCATTGTCATTTTCACAGCAAAAAATGCATTTAAATTGCATTGTTTGTTGTGAAAATGACAGTTGCAGTTTGGGAGTTAACCACAGGGGGCGCTGTAGGAGTTGAGGATCACTGTGTGTGTGTTTACAACTGTAGGGGGGTGTGGCTGTAGGATGGACGTCATCGATCGAGTCTCCCTATATAAGGGATCACTCGATCGATGCGCCGCCACAGTGAAGCACGGGGAAGCCGTGTTTACATACGGCTCTCCCCGTTCTTCAGCTCCGGGGAGCGATCGCGACGGAGCGGCTATAAACGAATAGCCGCGCCGTCGTCCCGGATCGCTCCCCGAGGGATCCCGCCCGCCGCACGCAGCGGAGGGGGTCCCGATCGGACCCCCCACCCGCTAGAAGGCAAGGGCGTATATATACGCCCTTCTGCCTGTCCGTGCCATTGTGCGGACGTATATAGGCGTGCGGCGGTCGTTAAGTGGTTAAAGCTACAGAGAAGATCCGGAAAACAGATGTGTTGTTCATTTTACCGGATGGGCCCAAGAAGGGGCAGGCAGCTGCAAAATCCACCATCTCGAGGTGGATTAAACAGTTAATCACTCAGGCCTACGGCTTGAAAGGGTTGCCTCCTCCGTTATCATTAAAGGCTCATTCTACTAGGGCCATGGGCGCCTCCTGGGCAGCACACCACCAGATCTCTATGGCTCAAGTTTGCAAGGCGGCAACCTGGTCTTCTGTCCACACGTTTACAAAATTCTACCAGTTGGACGTAAGAAGGAATACTGATACAGCCTTTGGGCAGGCAGTGCTGCAGGCTGCAGTTTGAGACCCTCGGATTCCGGGGGCTCCCTTTTGAGTTAAATTTAAAATTATTTTTTCTCAACTAAGTTGGATTTATTATGATTTGAGTATATCTCTAAATTAAATCCTTTTGTCTTGGGAAGATGTTCTCCCTCCCCTCATTGTAAGCATTGCTTTGGGACATCCCATATAGTAATGAATATGCCGCTCTGTGTCCCGTGATGTACGATAAAGAAAGAGATTTTTAATACAGCTTTTCTGTAAAATCTTTTTCTTGGAGTACATCACGGGACACAGAGCTCCCACCCCTCTTTTGGGGACCATTTTGGGAGGCATACTGCTTGCTACAAAACTGAGGTACTCCTCCTATGGGAGGGGGTTATATAGGGAGGGGCACTTCCTGTTTTTGAGATTGCCAGTGTCCATCACCTGAAGGTACTCCATATAACCCATATAGTAATGAATATGCCGCTCTGTGTCCCGTGATGTACTCCAAGAAAAAGATTTTACAGGTAAGCTGTATTAAAAATCTCTTTTTTCCTTTCATATTTAAAAAAACAAAGTGCACACAAAGGTATTTTTAATGGGCACAAGAAGCTTTTCCTCCCTTCTTTCTTTTTCATGTTGTGTGTGTGTGTGTGTTTTTTTTTCTTTCTTTCTTTTTTACAATAGAAGTACACCAGTAACTAGGAATGATTATATGCTCAAAGTTGTGTAATGTTTTGTGCAATATTACAAGGCTGCCATTTCTAACAGCAATAACCTACATGTGGATATTTTGTAGGGAACGCAGTAAGTGTAAAAGTAATGGTGGATGAAAATGGCCGCTCTCGGGGATTTGGATTTGTCAACTTTGGCAATCATGAAGAAGCACAGAAAGTAAGTACATTTTTGTTTTTAAATGAAATGAATGCCTGTTTGTATTCTAGGTATAGCTTTGTCCCTGATTTAAAGTCCTAGCTATATAAAACCCAATAACATTGCATTGCATGCATATGTGTAGTGCAAAACACTCCTGTACTTGTATACACTTTATTTGTACATTGTGTCAAAGGAAAGTGTGTTTTTTTTTTGTTTTTTTTGTTTTTGCTTCTTTTTTTTTTCTTTTTTTGGTATAGGCAGTTGCTGAAATGAATGGCAAAGAGATAAACGGGCGTATGGTTTATGTAGGAAGAGCTCAGAAGAGGATAGAACGTCAGTGTGAACTCAAGCGCCGATTTGAGCAAATCAAGCAGGAACGAATTAGTAGATATCAGGTATGAAAACTTTTATTGAATTTTGCTGTAACATCAGGGAGGGATATTTTACTAAAAACTGGCTTCTAATTGCAGCTTGTTTACTTAAAGGGGTTGTAAAGGATTATTTTTTTCTAAATAGCTTCCTTTACCTTAGTGCAGTCCTCCTTCACTTACCTCGTCCTTTCATTTTGCTTTTAAATGTCTTTATTTCTTCTGAGAAATCCTCACTTCCTGTGAATACTCACCACAGTAATGCGAGGCTTTCTCCCTGGTGTGGAGAAAGCCTCTTGAGGGGGGAGGGGGCGAGGAGCCAAGTCAGGACACTCTCTACTTTGCATATAGAGAAAGGAGCTGAGTGTTAGTGGGCGTCCTGACACTCCTGCTCGCCCCCTCAAGAGGCGTTCTCCACACCAGGAAGAAAGCCTCACATTACTGTGTGGAGTAAGACAGAAGAACAGGAAGTGAGGATTTCTCAGAAGAAATAAGGACATTTAAAAGCAAAATGGAAGGATGAGGTAAGTGAAGGAGGACCGCACTAAGGTAAAGGAAGCTATTTAGGGAAAAAAAATTTTTATTTTACAACCCCTTTAAGCTTTGACAATAAAACCTGGAAGCCGATTGGTTAATATGTACAGCATCACCAGTTTTAGTAAATCTTCCCCCATTGTCTTCCTGCTACAGATTGAACAATAGGATGAATACATTAGTTTCCAGCATTTAGAAACGCACAGTACATTATGCAATGATGTTATTGGATTATCTGACCTAAAAATTGATTTGTTTTTAAATGATGCTAGGGAGTTAAATCATCCAACAGATCTCTTGTGGAGGTTTTTTTTTTAATATATATATATATATATATATATATATATATATATATATATATATATATATATATATATATATATATATATATATATATATATATATATATATATATATATATATATATATATATATATATATATATATATATATATATTAAATAATAAATTCCACTGCGCTACTGTGAGTAAACAGAATAATGAAAAAGTGGTGTGCAAATAATACCTGAGGCTGCTATATCTAATAGTGTTCACATAACACAATGAGAAAAAACAAACTAAATAAATGATGATAAGCGCTCCAGGTATGTGATAAATCACAATACAGTGTATAAACAAATGAATAAAACACAATCAAATAAAAGGGAGTGGGTGACCAAACTCAAAATGTGCTGTGCGTGTCAAGAAGTCTGTGTAAAGACACCGTGAAACTCTTTGGGGGTGTCGCGTCCCCTGTGAGTCAAGAGTCACTACAATGTGCACATATGCATATAGATAATGTGAAAAAAAATTTTATAATAGTAATAGGTGATCTCTAAATAGATCTAAAGTAGGCAGCAATAGTGATGGTGATATGACAGTCTATTGGTGAGGATGATGGGATGTTCACATATGACAATTCCTGTATGTAAGGCAGTGATAGGGGGATCCTTATTAGTGTTGCAGTTCCCTTACCATGAAGGTGCTATATGTGCGCATATAGGGATATCCCTCAGGGTCTCCAATCGCCTATTTCCTGGGATCACTCAGTGCAGATATTTTCAACTGGTGTGTGCCTTGAAGGTGTTAATAATGTTGGTCCTCCGGGTCTCCAATTCCTTTATCTTGGGATCACTCGGTTGGCTGTAGCTGCTGCATAACTCCAAAAGGGTCCAAATAGTGGTGTTCCAATAGGTAAAGCAATGGGATAGGGAGAAAAAAGATTGCCTCCGATTGTGTAGTGGGTTTAGGGATCCAAAAATTATTTATTAGGAACATAAAAAGCAGGTGATACAGAGGATAGCTCAGAAGACGGTTTTGTATTGCCAAACAGCGCTGGTGAATACAGTGCAGACGTGGCGTTTGAAATTACCGCCTACGTCCTGTGGCCTCCGGCTTGTGTGAGCCGAGACCGAGGAAATCACTCACACAAGCCGGAGGCCACAGGACGTAGGCGGTAATTTCAAACGCCACGTCTGCACTGTATTCACCAGCGCTGTTTGGCAATACAAAACCGTCTTCTGAGCTATCCTCTGTATCACCTGCTTTTTATGTTCCTAATAAATAATTTTTGGATCCCTAAACCCACTACACAATCGGAGGCAATCTTTTTTCTCCCTATCCCATTGCTTTACCTATTGGAACACCACTATTTGGACCCTTTTGGAGTTATGCAGCAGCTACAGCCAACCGAGTGATCCCAAGATAAAGGAATTGGAGACCCGGAGGACCAACATTATTAACACCTTCAAGGCACACACCAGTTGAAAATATCTGCACTGAGTGATCCCAGGAAATAGGCGATTGGAGACCCTGAGGGATATCCCTATATGCGCACATATAGCACCTTCATGGTAAGGGAACTGCAACACTAATAAGGATCCCCCTATCACTGCCTTACATACAGGAATTGTCATATGTGAACATCCCATCATCCTCACCAATAGACTGTCATATCACCATCACTATTGCTGCCTACTTTAGATCTATTTAGAGATCACCTATTACTATTATAAAAATTTTTTTCACATTATCTATATGCATATGTGCACATTGTAGTGACTCTTGACTCACAGGGGACGCGACACCCCCAAAGAGTTTCACGGTGTCTTTACACAGACTTCTTGACACGCACAGCACATTTTGAGTTTGGTCACCCACTCCCTTTTATTTGATTGTGTTTTATTCATTTGTTTATACACTGTATTGTGATTTATCACATACCTGGAGCGCTTATCATCATTTATTTAGTTTATATATATATATATATATATATATATATATATATATATATTATTAATTTGTTTTCCTTCATCTTGTGACTCGGTAAAGTTGCATACATATTTATTATTTTTTATTTATTTTTTAATTACAGGGAGTAAACTTGTATGTAAAGAACCTGGATGATGGTATTAGTGATGACAGGCTCAGAAAAGAGTTTGCCCGATTTGGCACCATTACCAGTGCAAAGGTACTCATGTTAACTGTGAAATGTTTCAATTTGTTAGTTAAAACCACTTGCCTACTGGACGCTTTCACCCCCTTCCTGCCCAGGCCAATTATTAGCTTTCAACGTTGTCACACTTGCGCGGTCATGCAACACTGTATCCAAACAAAATTATTTTTTTTTTTTTAGACAGATCAAGCTTTCTTTTAGTGGTATTAAATCACTGGGGTTTGCTACACAAATAAAAAAACGACCAACAATTTCGGGGGAAAAAAGTTATTTACAAAATTTTATAACAGAAACAAAGTAATTTTTCTCTTTCACTGATGTGCGCTGATGAGGCTACACATGGATGAGGAGGCACTGATGG